>NW_007232756.1:8138-11881 GCF_000164805.1 Carlito syrichta | reverse complement strand
AGCTGACTTAACTAGTTGAAATAACTAGCTAGCCAGATGGCTACCCACCTGACTTAATTAACTTTTTAACTAGCTAACCAGCTGGATAGCCAACTGAGTTAATGAGTTGCCTTAACTACCTAGGCAGCTGGTTGTCAGCTGACTAAACCAGCTGACTTAACCAGCTAATCAGCTGGCTAGCCAGTTGACTTAACTCTCTGGCTATGTATCAAGCCAACTCTCTAGCCATCTGACTTACTCAGCTGACTTAAGCTAACAAGCTGGCTAGCTAGCTGACTTAACTAGCTAGCTACCCACCTAGCCAGCAGGCTAGCCAGCTGACTTAACTAGGTGAATTGAACAGCTAGTCTGCTGGCTAGCAAGCTGACTTATTTAGCTATGTACCTACCTAGTCAGTTGACTAGAGACCTGACTAAACTGACTGTCTTAACCAGCTAGCCAGTTGGTAATCCAGCTGATTTAACTCGCTGACATCACTTGCTAGCCATTTAGCTATCTTGCTGACTTAACTAGCTAGGTACCTACCTTCCCAGTTGGCTAGCCTGTTCTCTTATCTAGCTGAATTAACCAGCTATCCAGCTGGATAACCAACTGACTAAACTAGCTCACTACCTAGCTAGCCAGCCAACATAAATAGTTAGCTAACTAGCTAACTATGTAGCTTCCCAGCTAACTTAAATACATAGCTAACTAGCTAGCTACCAGCTAGCAAGCTGACTTAAATAGCTAGTTGTCTAGCTATCTAGCTCACTTAATCAGCTAGCTAACTATTTAGCTTATTCATTATCTAACGTGCTAGCTTGATGACTTAATTATCTCACTTAACTCATTAGCGAATGAGCTACCTAGCTGACACAACCAGCTGATTTAACTCATTAGCTTACTAGCTAGCTAACTGACCCATCCAGCTGATTTAACTCTTTAACTAGCTAGCTAGCCTACTCAACCAGCTGACTCAACCCGTTTGCTAACTAGCTAGCTAGCTGACTCAACCAGCAGACTTAACCCATTAGTTACATAGCTAACTACCTAACTCAACCTGCTGACTTAACTCATTAGCTCACTAGCTAGCTAACTGTCTTAACAAGTTGACTAAATTAGAAAGCTGACTTAACTAGCTGACTTAGCTAGCTGACTTAACTACTTAGCAGGTTGACTTAACTGGTTGACTTAACTAATTAGTTAGCTGATGTAATTACCTGAATTAAATAGTTAGTTAACTATTTATCTAGGTGAATAACTAGCTGACTTATCTAATTACCTAAATAGCTGGGTAGCAGACTTAAGTAACTGACTTAAATCGTTAGTTAATTAGTAAGCTAGTTGACTTATCTGGCTGACTTTGCTAGCTAGCTGGTTAGCTAGCTTACTTAACTAGTTGGCTAATGAGATAGCTAGCTGATTTAACAAGTCAATTAACCAGACAGCTAACTGTTTTAACTAGCTGATAAACGAGTTATCTATCTGACTTAAATAGATGGATAACGAGTTAGCTAGGTTACTTAACTTGTTGACTGATGAGTCGCCTGACTAGTTAGCTGGTTTAACATGTTGGCTGACTACTCAGTCAACTTATTACCTGGCTTCATATGGTGTCCCAGAAGTCAGCCGACTGCTTAGCTGGGTCAAGGAGTTAACTGATGAGTTGGCCCACTATTTAGCACGATTAACTAGTTGGCTGACTGGTTTCATGACCTAACTAGTAGGTCAACTATTTGGCTGACTAGTTGGCTGGCCTAACTATTTGGCCGCCTAGTTAGCAGAGCTAACTTTTCAGCTGTCATGTTGGACTACTAGTCGGCCAATAGGCTAGGTGAAATAATTACTTTGCTTGCTATTCATCTGACCACTTAGCTGATTTAACTAGTTGGACTGCGAGTTAGCCTACTGGTCAGCTGAATTAGCTAGTCTGCCAGCAAATGAGTCGACTTTTCAGCTGAATTAACTATTCGGCTAGCTAGTGAGCTGACTGGTCAGCAGACTTTATTCAGCTGGCTAGTGAGCCAACTGCTCCGAAGACTTAATTAGTCAACCAGTGATTGAGCTGACCAGTGAGCCAACTTAACTAGTCAGCCATCAAGTGAGCCAATGGGTGAGTTGCCTTAACATGTCAGCCAGCGAGCTAACTGACCAGTGAGCTAAATTAACGTCAGCTGGAGAGAAAGCCAACTAGTTAGTTGACATGTTGACCTGCGAGTGAGCCGACAGGTAATTAACATATTGGCAGGCGAGCGAGCTGACTAATTTGCTGACCGGTTGGCAGGTGAGTGATCCAACTAGTTAGCTGACTGATGGAAAGTGAGCGAGCCTACTAGCTATCTGCTCAGCTGATTTAGTAGTTAGCTGATTAGTTAGGTAAGTAATTAGCTAATTTACTAGTTGACATAACTAGCTAGCTGACTATCTAGCTGGCTATCCAGATAACATAACTAGCTAGCAAACAAGCTATCTAGCTCTCTAGCTAGCTGACTTAACTAGCTAGATAACTGGCTAGTTAGCTGGCTAGCAGACAACTATCTAACTGACAATCTAGTGGATAGCTTGCTGACTGAATTGGCTAGCTGAGTAGCAACCAGACTACCTAGTTGATTTAACTAGCTAGCTGAAAATTACCTTACTTGCTACCAGACTTAACTAGCTAACTGGCTACCTATCTGACTTTACGTGCTGGCTAGCCAGCTGACATAACTATCTAGCTACTGGGTTGGTTAGATGGCTAGACAACTGACTTACGTAGCTAGATACCAGGCTGGGTAGTTGGATAACTAGATAGCTACCTTGCTAACAAGCTGACTTAAATAGTTAGCTGAGTAGCTAGCTAACTGACTTAACGAGCTAGCTAACTAGTTAGCTTACCCCTTATCTAACATGCTAGCTAGCTGATATAATCATCCAACTTAACTCTTTAGCTAACAAGCTTCCTAGGTGGTTCAAGCAGCTGACAACTCTTTAGCTAACTAGCTGACTCATCCAGCTGACTTAACTCGTTAGCTAACTAGGTAGCTAGCTTACTCAACCAGCTGACTCAACCCGTTTGCTAACTTCCTAGCTAGATGACTCAACCATCTGACTTAACCTGTTATTTAACTAACTTCCTGACTCAACCTGCTGTCTTTACCCGTTAGCTAACTAGCTAGCAAACTGTCTTAACCAGCTGACTTAATTAGAAATCTAACTTAAGTAGCTGAATTAGGAAGGTGACTTAAATTCTTAGGTAGCTCACTTAACTGGCCGACTATACTACTTAGCTAGTTGACTTAAGTATTTGAATTAGTTAGCTAACTATTTAACTAGCTGAATAACTAGCTGACTTAACTAACTACCTAACTAGTCAGGTAGCAGAGTTAAGTAGCTGACTTAAATATTTAGCTAACTAGTGAGCTAGCTGACTTAGCTAGCTGACTTAGCTAGCTAGCTGGATAGATAGCTGACTTAGTTAGCTAACTTATCTCGTTGGCTAATGAGATAGCTAGTTGACTTTACGAGTTGGTTAACTAGCTACCTGTCTTAACTAGTTGTTAAACGAGTTATCCAGTTGATTTAACTAGTTGCTTAACGAGTTAGCTAGGTTACTGAACTTGGTTGACAAGTGGGCAGAAGATTTAGCTTTTTTAACACATTGGCAGACTACACGACCGACTTGTTAGCTGGCTTAATAAGTTTGCTGACTAGTCAGCAGACTAGTTAGCTGTGTTAGATAGTTGACTGACGAGTTGGCCCACTAGTCAGCTCTGTTAACGAGT
>NW_007232756.1:7678-8118 GCF_000164805.1 Carlito syrichta | reverse complement strand
ACTTAAGTATTTGAATTAAATAGTTAGCTAACTATTTAACTAGCTGAATAACTAGCTGACTTAACTAACTACCTAACTAGTCAGGTAGCAGACTTAAGTAGTTGACTTAAATATTTAGCTAACTAGTGAGCTAGCTGACTTAGCTAGCTAGTTGGATAGATAGCTGACTTAGCTAGCTAACTTATCTCATTGGCTGAGATAGCTAGTTGACTTTACGAGTTGGTTAACTAGCTACCTGTTTTAACTAGTTGGTAAACGACTTATCCAGTTGATTTAACTAGTTGCTTAACGAGTTAGCTAGGTGACTGAACTTGGTTGACAAGTCGGCAGAAGATTTAGCTTTTTTAACACATTGGCTGACTACACGACCGACTTGTTAGCTGGCTTAATAAGTTTGCTGACCAGTCAGCAGACTAGTTAGCTGTGTTAGATAGTTGACT
>NW_007232756.1:7298-7658 GCF_000164805.1 Carlito syrichta | reverse complement strand
TTAGTTTACCTTTTGGCTGGTGAGCGAGCCGACTAGTTTGCTGAATGGTTGGCAGGCAAGGGAGCCGACTAGTTAGCTGATCTGATGGAAAGCGAGTGAACCCACTGGTTAGATGACCAGCTAGCTGAGTTGATAGCTGAATAGTTAGCTAAGTAAATAACTAATTTGCTAGCTGACTTAACTAGCTAGCTTACTAGCTAGCTGGCTATGTAGCTGACATAACTGGACACCAAACAAGCTACCTAGCAATATAGCTAGCTGACTTAGCTAGCTAGCTAACTGGCTAGATAGCTGGATAGTTGATTTAACTATTGAGTTGACCAGCTAGCTAGCTGACTAGCAAGTTGAATAGCTAGCTGA
>NW_007232756.1:6639-7278 GCF_000164805.1 Carlito syrichta | reverse complement strand
CTGGCTTAATAAGTTTGCTGACCAGTCAGCAGACTAGTTAGCTGTGTTAGATAGTTGACTGAGGAGTTGGCCCACTAGTCAGCTCTGTTAACGAGTTGGATGGCTGATGTGCTGACCTAACTAGTCGGCCAATTAGTAGTCCGATTACTTAGATGGCCTAACTTGTCAGTGAATACTGAGCTGAGCTAACTTGTCAGCTGACAAATTAGCCCACTATTCGGCCGATTGGTTATCTGACTTAAATAGTTGGCCAGCTAGGCAGCCGACCAGTTAGTTGACTTAACTAGTCGGCCAGCAAGAGCCGACAGTTGAGCTGATTTAACTAATTGTTCAGTAAATGATCCGACAGGAAAGGTGGCTTAACTAGTCAGCCGATGAGTGAGCTGACTGGTCAGCTGACTTAACTATTCAGCTAGTGAGTGAACTGACTTCTAGGTTGACTTTATTCAACTGGTGAGTGAGCCGACTGGTCAGAGGACTTAACTAGTAGCCCAGCCAGTGAGGTGACCAGGGAGCCAACTTAACCTGTCGACCAGTGAGTGAGGTGACAAGCGAACTGCCTTAACTAGTCAGCTGATGGGGTGAGCTGACTTTTGAGCTAACTTAACTATTCAGCTGGAGAGAAAGCCGACTAGCTAG
>NW_007232756.1:0-6619 GCF_000164805.1 Carlito syrichta | reverse complement strand
TTGCTAGCCAGCTGACTTAACTAGCTATTCAAATATTTGGCTACACTGCTAGCCATTTGGTTTAACTAGCTAGCTACCTGGCTGACTTGCTGGCAATGGAGCCAGCTAGCCAGCTACAGGGCTGGCCAGCTGGATAGCCAACCGACTTGATTAGGAAGCGCACTGGCTGGACAGTCAGATAGACAGCCAGCTTAACTAGCCAGCCATACTGCTGGTCACCGGATAGCCAGCCAGGTAAACTAGCTGGCCAATGACCTGACAAGCCTGCTAACCAGCTGGCTTAACTTGTCAACCACCAAGCTAGTCAGTCGTCTAACTAGCTGACTTAACTAGCAGACTTAACTAGATAGGCATACGGTTAGCCAGTGGGTTTAACTATCTAGCCACCTAGCTAGCCAGTTGCCTAGCCAGCTCACTTAACCCCCTGACTTAACTAGGTAGCCAAATGGCTAGCAAACTGACTTAATTAGCTAGCTACCTAACTAACCAGGTGGTTAGCCAGCTGACTTAACTAGCTGACTTAACCAGGTAGCCAGCTGGCTAGTCAGCTGACTAAAATAGCAAGCTACCTAGCTAGCCAGTTGGCTAGCCACTTGAATAATTAGCTGACTTAACCATCTAGGCAGATGGTTAACCAGCTGACTCAACTAGCTGGCATAACAATTTAGCCAGCTGGCTAGCGAACTGACATAACTAGCTGAAAACACTAGCTAGACTGGTGGCTAGCCAGCTGACTTAACTAGCTAGATAGCTAGCTAGCCAGCTGGGAAGCCAAATGAATTAACTAGCTGCCTTAAATAGCTAGCCAGCTGGCTAGCCAACTGATTTAACTAGTTCACTAACTAGCTAGCCACTTGGCAAGCCAGGTGACTTAACTAGCTGACTTAAATAACTGGCCTGCTTGCTAGTCAGCTGAATTAATTAGCTTGCTATATAGGTAGCCAGCTGACTAGACAGCTGAATTAGCTAGGTGACTTAACTAGATAGCCCACTGTCTAGCCATCTGACTTAATTGCAAGCTGCCTAGATAGCCAGCTGGCTAGCCAGTTGACTTAACTATGTGACTTAACTAGCTAGCCTGCTGACTGGACAGCTGACATAACTAACTAGCTACCTAGCTAGCCAGCTGTCTAGCCAGCTGACTTAACTAGGTTACTTAACTAGCTAGTAAGCTGACTGGACAGCTGACATAACTAGTTAGCTACACAGCTAGCCAGATGTCTAGCCAGTTGACTTAACTAGGTTACTTAACTAAGTAGCCAGCTGGTTAGCAGGCTTACATAACTGTCTAGCTGCCTATTTAGCCAGCTGTACAGCCAGCTGACTTAACTAGTTAGCTAACTACAAATCCCACTTGCTTGCCAGTTCACTTAACTCCCTAGATTTCTAGCTAACCAGCTGGCTAGCGAGCTGACCTAACTAGGTGATTTAACTAACTAGCCAGCCAGATCGCCAGCTGACTTAACTAGCTAGCTACCCAGTTGGGTTGGTGGCTAGCCAGCTGACTTAACTGGCTGACTTAACTAGCTTGCCAGCTGACTTAACTAGCTGACATAATTATCTAGCTAGCTAGCAAACAAACTGATTTCACTAGCTGAAATAACTAGCTAGTATCCTAGTTAGCTATCTAGCTAGCTAGCTGACTTAACTTAGCTAGCCAGCTGACATAGCTAGCTGACTTATCTAGCCAACATAACTAGACACCTGTTGGCTAGCCTGCTGTCTTAACTAGCTACCTACCTACATAGTCCGCTGACTTGTCAACTGACTTTACCTTACTACCTAGATAACCTGCTTGCAAGTGAGCTGACTTAACTAGGTGACTTAACTAACTAGCTAGCTGGCTAGCCGCTGACTTAACTAGCTAGCTATCCTGCTATGAAACTGTCTATCCAGCTTACTTAACTCGCTGACTAAACTAGCTAGCAACCTGACTTAACTAGCTGATTTAACTAGCTAGCTACCTAGCTACCAAGATGACTTAAGTAGCTGATATAGCTAGCTTGATACATAGCTAGCTATCACGTAGCTAGGTGACTTAACTAGCTGACTTAACTAGCTAGCCGACATATCTAGCTGACTTAACTAGCTAGCTTCCTAGCTAGCCAGAGGACTTAACTAGCTGAAATATCTAGCAAGTCAGCTGGCTACTCATCTGATGTAACTAGCTTTTTGACCAGTTAACCAACTGGCTAGACAACTGACTTAACGAGCTGACTTAAAGAGCTAGTCAGCTGGTTAGCCAGCTTACTAAACTAACTGACTTATCTAGCTGTTCAGCTGGCTAGACAACTGACTTAATTGCCTAGTTTCCTAGGTAGCCAGCAGCCTAGCCAGCTGATTTAAATAGCTGTATTAACAAAGTAGCCAGCTGGCTAGCCAGCAGAATTAACTAGCTAGCTACCTGGCTAGGCAGCTGGATAGCCAGCTGACTTAACTAGCTGACATAACTAGATAGTCTGATGGCTAGCCAGCTGACTTAACTAGATACCTACATACATAACGCACTGGCTTGCCAGCTGAATTAATTACCTACCTACTAAGTTAACATGCTGGTCAGTGTGCTGACTTTAAAAAGTTGCTTGACTAGCTAACCAGCAGGCTAGGCAGCTGCCTTAATTAGCTAGCTACCTTGCTAGGCAGCTGGCTAGCCAGCTGACATAACTAACTGACTTAACTAGCTACCCAACTGACTCATCGATATGACTTAACTAGATAGCTACCTAGCTAGTCAGTTGACTTAACTAGCTGACTTAACTAGTTAGCTACCTAACTAGCCAGCTTCCTGGAAAACTCACTTAAGTAGCTGACATAACCAGCTAGCTAGCTGGCTGGTCAGTTGACTTAATTAGCTAGCCAGTTGGATGGCCAGCTGAATTAACTAGCTGGTTTTAATAGCTGACTTAATTAACTAGCTACCTTAATTAACTAGATACCTTAATTAACTAGCCAGCTGACTTAATTAACCCTCAACTAGTTAATTCAAGTGGCTAGTCAACTGGTTAGCTAGGAAACTCGCTAGTTAAATCAGCTGGTTAGCCAGCTGGCTAGTTTGTTAAGTCAGGAAGTTAGTCAGTTGGCTAGCCAAGTGGCTTACTAGTTAATTCAGCAATTTCAGTGAGCTAGCTAGCCAGCTGGCTAGCTAGGTGACTAGCTAGTTAAGTCAGCTGCCTAGCTGAATGCCTATCTAGTTAAGTCAGCTAGTTAAGTAAGCTTGTTAGCCAGCAGGCTAGCTAGGTGGCTGGCAAGTTCAGCTGGCTGGTTATCAGGCTGGTCAGATAAGTGGCACACTAGTTAAGCCAGGTGGCTAGCTGACTGACCATCGTGTGACTGGCTAGTTAATCCATCTGGCTATCTAGCTAGCCAGATGACTTAAGAAGCTGACTTAACTAGCTACCTAACTACCATAACTAACTGACAAATATAGATAGCTTCCTAGATAGCCAGCTGATTTAATTATCTGAAATAACTAGGTAGGGAACTGATTGAAACCTGACGTAACTAGCTGATGTAACTTTCCAGCCAGCTGGTTGTCAGCTGACTTAACTGGCTGACTTAACCAGGTAGTAAGCTGGCTAGCCAGCTGACTTAACTAGCTGGCTACCTATCTAACCAGCAGGGTAGCCAGCTGACTTACCCATCTGATTTAAGCTAGCAAGCCGTCTAGCCACCTTACTTAACTTGCTAGCTATCTACCTTGCCAGCAGGCTAGCCCACTGATTTAACTAGCTGACTTGAACTACTATTCTGCTGGCTAGCAAGCTGACTTTTCTAGCTAGCTACCTACCTAGTCAGCTGGCTAGACAGCAGACTAAACTAGCTGACTTAACCAGTTGACCCATTGTCTAGCCAGCCTACTTAACTCTCTGACACCACTAGCTAGCCCGGTAGCCATCTAACTTACAAAACTAGCTATCTTCATACCTAGCCAGTTGGCTAGTCAGCTATCTTAACTAGGTGAATTAACCAGCTAGACAGCTGGCTAGCCAACAGACTTAACTAGCTTCCTACCTAGCAAGACAGCTGGCTAGGAAGCTGACTTAACTAGCAGCTACTTACCTAGCCGGCTGACTTAAATAGTTAGGTAAATAGCTAGCTATGTAGTTAGTAAGCTTACTTAAATAGTAAGCTAAGTAGCTAGCTACCTAGCTAAAAACTGACTTAAATATTAAACTTCCTTGGTAGCTAGCTGACTTAACCAGCTAGATAACTAAATAGCTTAATCATTATCTAACGTGCTAGCTAGGTGGCTTTATCATCTGTCTTATCTCGTTAGCTAATGAGCAGGCTAGCTGACTCATCCAACTGAGTTAACTCACTAGCTATCTAGCTAGGTAGCCTAATCAACCAGCTGACGCAACCTGTTTGATAACTAGCTAGCTAGCTGACTCAATCATTTGACTTAACTCATTAGTTAACTAGCTAACAACCTGACTCTACCTGCTGACTTAAACATTTAGCTAACTAGCTAGCTAGCTGTCCTAACCAGCTGTCTATATTAGAAAGCTGACTTAACTAGCTGACTTGGCTAGCTGACTTAACTGGGTGGCTTACCTCGTTAGCTAGCTGACTTAACTAACTGAATTAAATCGTTAGCTAACTATATAACTAGCTGAATAACAAGCTGACAGCTAATTAGCAAACTAGTGAAGTAGCAGACTTAAGTGTCTGACTTAAATAATTAGCTAACTAGTGCGTTAGATGACTTTAGTTGAATTACCTAGCTAGCTAGTTAGCTAGCTCACTTAGCTAGCTGACATAACTAGTTAGTTTATGAGATAGCTAGCTGAATTAACGAGTTGGTTAATGAGTTAGATGACTGTTTTAACTAGTTGGTAAAGAAGAAAATGGGTGACTTAAATAGTTGGTTAATGAGTTAGCTAGGTGACTTATTTTGTCTGATGAGTCGGCCGACAAGTTAGCTGGGTTAACACGTTGGCTGCCTTCTCAGCCGCCCTGTTAGCTGGCTTAACAATTTGGCCAACTAACCGGCCGACTATTTAGCTTGGGTAACTTGTTGGCTGAGGTGTTGGCCACATAGTTAGCTTGGTTAAGTAGTTGGCTGGCTAGTTTGCTGACCATATTATTCGGCCTACTAGTTGGCCAAATAGTTAACTGATCCAACTAGTCGGCCGAATATTTAGCTGACCTAAATTGTAGGCTGCCAAGTTGGCCCACTAGTTGGCCTATTGGTTAGTTGACTTAACTAGTTGACTGGATAGTAGGCCGACCGGTTAGCTGACTTAATTAGTCGGCCGGTGTGGGATCCAATGGGTGAGTTAACTTAACTAGTTGGCTGGTGATTGAGCCAACTGGTCAGCTGAATTAAGTATTTGGCCAGCAAGTGAGCTGATGCATACACTGCCATAACTATTCAGCTGGCGAGTGAGCCAACTGGTGAGCTGACTTAACTAGTTTGCTGGCAAGCAAGTCGAATACTTAGTTGACTTGACCTGCTAGTGAGCTGACAAGTTAGATGACCTGTTGGCTGGCGAGCATGCCAAGTAGTTTGCTTACCTGTTAGCAGACAAGTGAGTCAATTAGTTAGCTGACCTGATGGAAAGAGATGGAGACCACTAGTTATCTCACAAGCTAGCTGAGTTGCTAGCCTACAAGTTAGCTAAGTAACTAGCTGAGATGCTAACTGACTTAACTATCTAGATGAGTAGCTAGCTGGCTATCTAGCTGACATTACTATCTAGCAAACAAGTTATCTAGGTGTACAGCTAGCTGACTTAACTAGCTAGCTAACTGCCTAGTTAGATGGCTAGTTGACTTAAGTATCTACCTGACTAGCTAGCTGAATAGCTAGCTGACTTAACTGGTTTGCTGACTAGCAACCTGACTGTCTAGCTGAATTAACTAGGTACCTGAATAGTTAGCTGAATTGCTAGCTCAATTAACTAGATAGCTGGCTAGCTAGTTGACTTAACTAGCTGACGAACTAGTTGGGTGGCTAGCTGGCTAGCTAGCTGACTTAACTAGCTTGCTATCTTTTTGGCTAAACAGCTAGCCAGCTCTCATAAATAGCTAGCTACCTGGCTGGCTAGCTGGCTAGGCAGCTGGCAATCTAGCCAGTGGTCTGGTCACCTGGCTAGCCAGCCAGCTTAAATAGCCAGTTGGCTAGTTGGACAGTGGGATAGCCAGTCAGCTTAACTATTCAGCCACCCTGCTGCTCAGACTGCTAGCCAGTTGGGTAAACTAGCTGGGCACCTAAATCAACAGCCTGCTAACCAGCCAGCTTAGCTTACCAGCCACCTAGCTAGCCTGCCGGCTAACCAGCTGTCTTAAATAGCTGACTTAACTAGATAGTCATCCGGCTAGCCATCTGGTTTTACTAGACAGTCACCTAGTGAGCCAGATGACTAAACAGCTCACTTAACACACTGACTTAACTAGTTAGCAAGTTGGCTAGCCAAATGACTTAATTAGCTAGCTACCTAACTAGACAGGTGGCTAGCCAGTTGACAACTATATGACTTAACCAGCTAGCTAGCTAGTCAACCAGTTGATTTAACTCGCTAGCTACCTAGCTAACCAGATGGTTAGCCACTTGAATAAAGTAGCTGACTTAACCCACTAGTCAGTTGGCTAGCCAGCAGACTCAAGTAGTTGATTT
>NW_007232755.1:0-14585 GCF_000164805.1 Carlito syrichta | reverse complement strand
CCATCTTACCTAAGGCAATCTACAAATTCAATGCAATACCCATCAAATTACCAACAACATTCTTATCAAACCTAGAAAAAACAACACAGGAATTCATATGGAAACACAAACGTCCAAGAATAGCCAGAACAATCCTCAGCAAAAACAAAAAACAAAAAAAACAAAGCAGGTGGTATCACATTACCAGACTTCAAACTTTACTATAAAGCTACGATAATCAAAGCAGCTTCATATTGGTACAAAAACAGGCATATAGACCAATGGAATAGAGTTGAGATTCCAGAAGCAAAACCTCAATTTCTCAACCAACTCATCTTCCACAAAGCCTCCACCACCTACCACTAGGGAGAAGAGAACCTATTCAGTAAATGGTGCTGGAAAAACTGGCTGACCACATGCAGAAGACTCAAACAAGACCCCTATCTATCCCCATACACAAAAATTAACTCTAAATGAATCACAGACCTAAATGTAAACCTCAAACCATAAGAACCTTAGAAAATGCAGGACACACCCTTATGGAAATTGGAACTGGCATTCAATTCCTGAACAAAACCCGAAACACACGAGTCATAAGAGATAAGAAAATAAGTGGAACCTCATTAAATTGACAAGCTTCTGCAAAGTCAAAGAAACCATGAAGAGAGCAGGGAGACAGCCCACAGATTGGGAAAAAGTATTTGCCAATTCCAGGTCTGACAAAGGCCTAACATCTTGGATCTACAAGGAACTCAAACATGCTGAAAAGAAACAAAACAAACAACCCCATTACAAAGTGGGCAAAAGATATGAACAGACACTTCACAAAAGAAGACATATGAGTGGCCAACAGACACATGAAGAAATGTTCAACCTCACTAATCATCAAGGAGATCCAAATTAAAACTACACTGAGATACCATCTAACTCCAGTCAGAATGACCATTATCAATAACTCAGAAAATAACAGATGCTGGAGAGGATGTGACGAAAGGGGAACACTTCTCCACTGTTGGTGGGAGTGTAAACTAGTGCAGCCTCTGTGGAAAGCAGTGTGGCAATTCCTAAAAGCTCTAAATATCGACCTCCCATATGACCCTGCAATCCTCCTACTGGGACTATACCCTGAAGAACTCAAATCACTCTATGAAAAAGATACCTGCACACGTATGTTTATCGCAGCATTGTTCACAATAGCAAGAACCTGGAACCAACCATGCTGTCCATCAAAAGAGGACTGGATTTTAAAAATGTGGTACATATACATGACGGAATACTACACAGCTATAAAAAAGAACAAAATCATGAATTTCGCAGCAACCTGGATGGAACTAGAGTCTATAATACTGAGTGATCTTTCACAGCAACAAAGATCTGAGTATCACATGTTCTCACTCATAAGTGAACCTTGAACATCTATCATAAGAAAAGGATTGACAGTGGTGGGACTCTATGGGAGAGGGCAGGGAGGGTAAGGGTGGTGGGATTAACGGTAGTCGATATCTGTCAGGGGATGGGGGGACACCCCTTATCAACAAGGGTGCCTGAATAATGCATATTTATATACCCAACCCTTAACTGTACCCCAGAATTTTAAAATAAAAAATATGTTAAAAAATAATAATAATTTTTGGCAAATGAAGATAACTTTAAAATTAATAATAATATTTAAAAATCTTTAAAATTATCAGCATACATTTCATCTGGGTCTACTAATTGAGATTTTAAAATACCAGGACTTAACATAAACGTTATAAAATTATAAACCTAGCCAAGACCAGAAAAATCTTTATTAATATAAATGCTTTGTTACAGGAATGACTAATTTGAAATTATTGGTTCCAAACAGCTAAACCTTCTAAATTATCAATAAAATGCTCAAGCATTTAACTTTAAGGTTAAATCATCTGTTGTGTCTGACATAATACAATTTAAAAACTGGCCATCTCCACTTGGTTAAATAATTTTTTAGGTAACTTCTGTGTTTTCCAAAGCTAGATACACTGTCAGATCTTTTGGTATCAGGAGAAAAGGAAAATTGCTGTCCACTGCACATCCATGTGGTCTGTTCACTCAATAGGGTTTTGTATCAAACTGTCACAAACAGAGAAAGTAAATAAAACTTTCATATGTATAACCTATTTTTAAAATGTTAAGGGTTTTTAAACCAAATCAAATCAGTGCCGACATGGAAAGCAGCAGAACCGAAGGGCCAAAGGAACACCCCAATTGGCAGTCACAATTAGCAACCAAAACTCCAAGCACCCATGAAACACCTGGTAACACCAAACCTGCTAAGGGGATGGAGTCCATTGATTATGGTTACAATCTGTAGGGGCACTGGAAGCATAGATGCCCTCAAAAGGCCATAACCTCCTGGACCTTGTCCACCATGCAGGCCAAACAGCCATTGGGAAACAGGTGCACTCTCTTCTGAAGAGAGGGGAGAACACTTGGCTCACAAATGGCGGCCACATATGGAGGCCTAAAGGCTCACCATCACCCCAACAACGTCAAATGTCAACCCACAATATGCACACAAACACTCAGCCTTCGGGCTTGAGGGTCAGCAGGAGCTGGGACAGGCCCCCAGCCCCTAGCCCCCCCACCCCTAACCCTGTCTGCAGCTGCCCTGGCCGTGGGCAGTGTGGCTCCTGAGCCATGAATATTCACCCTTGAGCCCAGTCCGAGGTGGACACAGAGGGCCCCCTACCTGGGTGCAGGGGGCTGCACAGAAGTCAGGGAGCCACAGCTTTCCCAGAGTGCTCCTCTCGGGGCGCTGGCCCTCCCAGGCTTGCAGGGCCCTGCTGTTTGGTGCAGCTTGTCTGTCTGCGTTCTTTTTTGTGTCTCTTCCAAACACTGTTTCTTTTAAGTTACTTTGCCTTCAGCATCTGGATTGTTGCGATCATTTCTTCTAGGATTCAGGAAGGAAACCCCTCCTTCCCTTTCCTAAATTGCAAGCGGTGTCCTGAGGACTGTTTATCTATGGCTGGGTTGGGCAAGGGACCCAATATCTGTGTGTGGGTTGGCTGGGAGGCCACCCTGGGTCCCCTTGACACCATTGCTCATGCTTCCTCTAGCAGCCTGGTGTCTGTCCTCTTGTTCTCAGGCCAATGCACAGGTCTGAGGCCCAGCTCAATGCGGGCTGACTTTTGACCTTCCTTTGGGGCCTCAGTTTCCCCACTTGGGAAGTGCAGGTCTGGCTGCGTTTGCTCCCCCATGGGGACACCCTGCGGCTTCCCCCACCCCCCGTCTGGCTGACTTTCCAGCCCCACTTGCCTCCTCAGAGTCTGGCCTCCACTACAAACCATGGAATCCCCCTGTGTCTCCTTCCAGGAGGGATTTTGATTCTGTGGCTCTGGGGTGAAGTGTTCGGCCCAGTGTCAGAGCCCTCCTGCTCCTGGGTGCTAGAAGCAGGCTGAGGCTTGTCGGGGGCTCACATCAGCTACAACCTCCTCTTCTGTGCTTCTGAGGTGATCTTTTCCAGGAGGCCTTGGATGGGGACCTGCAAACCCCTGGAAAGGGGCAGCTGGTGGGATGCCCTCTTACACCTGGCTTAGACAGACAGACCCTTGGGGGTCAGAGGTGATACTCTGTGGCCTGAGCCATGAGTGGCTGCTCCCTTGGTCACTGAGCTTTCCTGACCCAGACATTGAGATAACAAGAGTATTCTCCTCAGGAGCTGTGGAACATCCTGTGCCCCTAAATTTCAAGGTCTGGGTCAGGGCCCAGCCTCCTCCCCTTTCAGAAAACTCCGTCCATTGTTAGAATTGCTCTTACAGGTCAAGGGCCTTTTGTATTGGGGCTGAAGTCTCACAGAATCTACCATTCTTCCCCAATCATGCCCTGGGGTTTACCTGGGAGTGAGGACAGAACACACTTCAGGGAAAAGCCCACCTGTGACCCAGGGATCACCCTGGGCCAGGAGTTCATCTATTCTGCCACCCGAGTGTCCCCAGCTGCTATCCCCTCAGTCACATGGGAGCACACAGTTCATAATCAGTCAGTGCTGGGACAAATGCACATTTGGTGCCAGTGCCAAAAACACGCTGGTAAAAAGCAGAAACCAAGATGACCCCATAACCTCCCAGCCTTTCCCGGGACTTCTGCCCAGCCCACCCTCCCTAGCCCAGTACGAGAACACTGAGGCTTTAACTTCCAGGACTTAAGTCCAGATGGACAGACGCCTCCTGGGGCAGCCCCTCAGGAAGCATGGGGACTCCCGCTGTCCCCGGATATCTAGGCCTCCCACCCCTCGAAGTGGTCTGAGAGGCTCCCTGTCTGCCCAGAACCCGTTTCCTGGGGTTAGCCCTGCCAGCGCCTGCCTTCCAGAATCCTCAGGTCTCCACTCGGGTGCCCTCTCAGCGAGTGGGATGGGCAGTCGCCTGTGCACAAGGAGAGCCTCTTTCTGACCTGCCCGAGGGGCACTGTTCACATGCCCCCAAACTTGTTGGTGTCCAGTTCCAGTGTCCTGTGCCCTCCCCTCACTTTTTCCAAGTGTGCCTGCTCCCTGAGGTGGTGCCCTGCCTCTGGGGGTGGGGAAGGGGAGGGGCTCTAGAGTGTGGAGCACAAACACTGCCTCCTGTGGCAGCCACGTCCAGGGGGCTTGCATGGTGGTGCTGGGGTTCAGACTCCCTCCAAAGAGATGTGGTGTCTCCTTTCGGATTGGCAAGAGGGAAAATCTACTTCTTCCAGCTCCTTCAAGAAGCTGCCAAAACTCCCCACCTTCTGACCTCCCGAAAGTGGTGTCTCTGCTTCCTTCTCTGGGGCACTTCCCCTCCCTGCACTCTCCTGCCTCCTTCCAGGGCCCCTGTGATGACTTTGAGGGTTCGCTGGATGATCCAAGGTGGCGCTCTCATCCCAAGAGCTGTGATTCCATCACATCTGCACAGCCCCTCTTGCCATCCGAGGTCCATCCACAGGTCCCAGGGTCAGAGCCTGGACATCTTGGGAGGGTGTCTGTGATTCAGTTTGCTTTGAGGACATTTTCACAATGCATCCAGCTGGAGATGGCAGAGTGGAAAGAGTGCAGCTGGGATTCAGACTGGCTGGTGGGACCTGTGGCCGCCCGTGTGTGTGATCTGGGATGGGTGGTCTCACTCTTGGACCCACTGACCCAGAGAATCGGCATTTCCACCCTCCCTCAGCAAGGGGCTGGCCTCATGCATCCTCTGTGATTTGAAGCTTAACAGATAGGTGTCTTCATTTGGAGGTGAGGGAACGAGAGGAGACAAGAGGCATGAGAAAATAAGGTACCAAACAGCACCCGGCCTCGTGCCTCAGCCCAAGATTAGTCACTACTCATCAATCCCTGCATCACCTGAAGGAGTCTGAAGACCGTGCTTGCTCTCTGCTCACCTCTGCCAGGTGCTGCCAAGCAATTTGCAACTCGCTGCAGTTTGGGTTCCCAGTAAGCCAACTCTGAAGCGCAGATTGGGTCAGAAGGTGCTGGATCACTACCCGGGAGAGAGCGGTGATGGGGTGGGTGGGGGGCATCAGGGCTGGGCAGGAGGCCCCTGCAGAGAGTGCTCACCCTGGGGGACTGTGAGATTGCCCAGAGTGGGAGCCAGGGGGCCAGGTCTTTATGTCTGTGTGGCCACCTGGGGGAGGGAAGTGGCCTTGGGAAGTCCCCAAAAGGTTGCATTCCTGGCAGCTGGGGATGAAGGGCTTCAATCCAGACAGACAGAGGCCTCCCGTGGCGGCCACTCAGGAAATGCGGGGCTTCCTGCTCGCATTACAACCCTCAAACACCTGCCTTCTCTTCTCTTCTTGCCTTCGTTCCTTGGCACAAAGTGGCTCTTTTTCTGGACCGCCCACCCCCGCACCTCCTAAGGTGGCTTCTACTCAGTGTGCCCGGCTCAGTCGTGAGAACACACCCCCTAGAGGTGCCCTTGGCCTTAAAGGGGAAGCCCGTCCCTCCCTACACTCCTGAAGCTTGTGTGCTTGCTTCTGCACACACCTGCAGATTGCAGACGGACTTGCTCAGCTCCCCACTTCCCTGCCTGCCTGGCCCTGGAAGGCAGCTGCTGCGCCCCATGCCCCTTTGAACCAGGCACTGTCTGAGTGCAGTGCACAAGGCTGAACAACTGTTGCATGATCTTCTGAGCACAGGGGTGGAATGACTTGAAATCTCCTGAGTCAAATGACTTTCCAAGCCTCAGATGGGAACACTGACCTTCTAGTCTTCTGGATGGAGTGGTGAACTTAGGGATTAATGGAGTGGCACGGGACACTCACAGACCATGGAAGCTGCTGCCATGGGCAGGATTTGCTCTGTGAACAATGTGAAGCCATCCTGGGACACAGATGGAGGAAGGAGGACATGCAGAATGAGGGTGGGGGATACTGGGGCTGGGCTGCATGGAGCCCCTTCTACACGCCACTTACATGTTGAATGGTGTCCTTGGAGGGCCACGCTCCAGCGGCAGACACAGAAAGGGCTGGGTCCTTCTTGTTGCAGGCGAGTATCATGGGTGTGTTTCTTTCTTTGTGTTTAACAACAGAATGCAGTGAACCCTGGCAGATGGGACCAAGCAGATGGTTTGCCTCTCTGCACGGAAAAGAGAGGAGTGTACCTTTGACTTGGAACCATAGGCACTTCAGGGTGGGGAAGAAGAGGGGATGTGTCTGACAGAAACAGCAGCTGCTCCCTGGATCCTAGTTCTCAGTGTTTACCTCAGGATGGGCTTCTGTTTCAGGAAGGTTGAATACCCTGGCAGCCAGCAGCCCCTGCTCTGCTCTGGATATTTCTGTCCCTGAAAAATTTATATGCCAACTGATGCCCTAATCCCCACAGTGTGATGGAGTTAGAAGATAAAGCCTCTGGGAGGTGATGAAGGTAGGAAGATGGAGCCTCCATAAATGGGATTAGTGCCCTCATGAAAAAGACCCCAGGGATACTCCTTGCTTCTTCTGCCTTGACAGCTGGGCAATGCCATCTACGAGTCAGTGGCAGGTCCTTACCACACACAAAATCTGCTAGCACTTTGATCTTGGAATTCTGGTCTTCAGAAAGGTTTCTGAGAAATAAGTTTCTGTTGTTTATAAGCCACCCAACCTGTGGCATTTTGTTACTGCAGCCCGAATGTATTGAGATAGTTAAGGCAGGATGTCAATCAGAATCTCATAGGAATGTTACAACGAAGATCCCAAGTCCTCTCCAATACCCTGAACTGGGGCATCTGGGCAAGGGGCTGGGACAGTTATAGCTTTCAGAAGGTTCCAAGGTGACTCTGCAGTCACCAGCACAGCACAGCCTACAGACTGATATGTGGGGCCTCTAACAAGGAGGGACAGATGTCCCAGCAGACTGGCCTTGGAGAAAGCATGATGTCAGTGATGATCAGCAGTGTCACCTCCACCCCTTGGCTAGGGACCTTGCTGACTAGAAGTATAGCTGATGTTGACTGAGCACTTACTGTGGCCAAGGTCTCTGCAGGCTGTCAGTTAGGAGCACCCATTGATTCATTTTGCAGATGATAGTACAGAGTCACAGAGAGGCTTGGGGAGCTGGTCCAAGATGCCCGGACTGGAGTGCGGCAGAGTGGTAGTCACACTTGTTCTACCAGCTCCTGCCCCACACTAGACTGCCTCTATAAGCCAGGGTGCTGCAGAGCCCGGGAGAGACACAGCAGGAATTGTGATGGCTGTCCAGGCTATCTCTGGTGCTCCTGGCTGCATGTCCCTAGATGGTTGCCTCCCTCAAGGCCTGGCTCATTATTTTTTATCCTGGCTGCAGGGCTGGTGAGAGCTGGCACCCAGGGACTGCCCATCAGGCCTGAGGCCCCCTTTCCTGTTCCTCTGGCTTTCTGGCTTCCAAGGGGACTGAGCTGTCATTCGGGTAAAGGATTGGGGACTGCCTTAGTGTCCTCTCATAGTTTGGGTCACCCCTCTGCAGGGTAGAGACACCCTTCTTGCTTCTTAATTTCAAAAAATAAGTTTTTATACACACTCATTGTAGTACACTTGGAAAATCAAAAGTGTGACAAGGTAGACAACTTACCCATGGTTCTCCCATTCACTGTGAGCATTACTGCATTTTTCTTTCCAGTATTTTAAAACTTGTTTTCTTGCTTTTCTTAATTGCTCATACTTTAATCTTAATGTAAAATTTTTTCATTCTGATTTTGGTTCAATAGTATATCAAAAATACTTCTCAATACCATTAAAACAGATTTTGTAAACAGAATTTTTCACTATTTTATAATAGTCCATCAATGTAAAAATGCATTACTTCACCATGTCCACACTGGGCTGTTTTCAATTTCTTGCTGTAATGAGAGTCCTTGATGGAAGTCTTTATGTTTTTGTCCTTATCCACATTTCTGTGGGATTCTGAAGAAGCAAATTACCAAATTACTTCCCTGAAAACTTGTGCAGTCTTATTTTCCTGCCCTTGTGAGTTAATTTTTTACCTCAAAGGATGCTAGGAGTCCTCAGTTATGAAATGACTCTCCAAATTAAATTGGGGCAGTTGGAACATGGAAGCAGTCTGTCTCTCCATGAAGGTGGCCCCTGGGACACTTTCTGTCTCTGTTAAGGGAACACATGGTCTGTTGGAATATAGGTAATAAGGCAGATTAGGCAGGTGATTTTTGCCTGTTAAGACCATTATTTGTAATAGATCTCATTTTTAAAGAGCTATTGCCAGCATAATGTCAGTTAATTTTATATAGAAGTGGCTTTTAGATTTTAATATGTCTCTGCTCGGTCACTTAGAGGAGTTTTTTTTATCTTTCTTTTTAAATGTTCCAGGTTTTTTTGTTCCTAATCCTCTCATGTCCAGACAGACTTATCAATCAAGCCAGGCCCATTGTCCTGCTGGACCTGAAGACCCTCTCAGAAACTTCTGCAGTGATTTACCTCAAGGATTCACTTCCAATCAAAGTAAGTTAGGCACAGAAAATACAAATTCATTTTGCATCTCCTGTTAACTCCTAAGTGACTGCAGCACACATCACTGGGTGCTGTAACTGGTGGTTCCATAGTTTCTCTCCCTACCAGTCTTGAGGGAATAGATAAGTGAGTGGATGACCACTGGGGGAGTCTAGGAGGCCTTGGGTGGTATTTTGGCATGCAGTAGCCCATAAGGAACCTTTCATATCCTCCCTCACCGATGACTGCATCATCCACTTACACATAAGCCCCCAACATCCTGACCTGGACTTGAGCTACTTAAAACATATATATTTCCTTAGATTTGAGACATGTTGCCTGTGTTCTTTCTCTTCTGTGCTAGAACTTAAAAAAAATTCTATGGGTTCTTCTAAGGAGTTGTTTTCCGAAGGCAAACTAAGAAAGCCAGTGGGAGCTGAGGGAACCTTTGAGGACGTGGAAATACTCCCACCTCCTCTTTGTTCCTCCACTTTGATCCTTCTTTGGCCTCTGTCTTATTGAGGACCTATCACTATTAGCAGCTAGAAGACGGGATCTAGTTGATGGGGCCTCTTGAGACCCAAGGGAGTTATTCTGCAAAACATGCAGTGCCCTCCTGGTCGAGGTCTTCTTACGTGAACCGTGAACTTCTCAAGCATGGGGACATAGCTGCTAACCATGTTTATTCCTTCATGCCAACTCATTTTTTTTAATTATGTATTTATTATAGAATTGTGGGGTACAAGTGAAGATTTGCTACATAATGCAGGCTGTATGCAGGTGAAATTTGGGATTCTAGGTGGCCCTCACTGTCCCTGATAGTGGCCCAGGTGCTCTTTGTGTTGTCACATGTCCCCCACCATACTCCCTCCCTTCCTCCCCTGGCAGTGCTCAGAAACTGCTGACCCCACCCTTATGCTCATGTGACTCATGATCAGGGCCCACTTGTGAGTGAGAACATGGGGTATTGAGTTCTTTGTTTCGGTGATTGTTCACTTAGTATGATGGTCTCCAACTGCATCCAAGTTGCAACGATTTTGTTCTTCTTCGTGGTTGCACAATACTCTATTGTGTACATGTATCACATTTTCTTTATCTAGTTCATTTTTGATGAACATCAGGGTTGGCTCCATGTGTTTGCTATTGTGAATAGTGCAGCAATAAACATGCATGTGCAAGTGTCTTTTGGTAAAGTGATTTATGTTCCTCTAGGTGTATTTCCAGGAAAGGGATTGCTTGATCATGTGGAATTGTCACACTGCTTTCCACAGAGGTTGAATTAACTTACATTCCCACAAACAGTGTGGAAATGTTCCCTCTTATTGACAGCTTTCCAGCACCTGTTGTTTTTTGACTCATTAATGACAGTTATCTTTACTGGCGTTAGGTGGTTTCTCGTAGTAGTTTTGATTTGCATTTCTCTGGTGATTGGTAAAGCTGAACATTTTTCATGAGTCTGTTGGCTGCTTGTATATCATCTTTTGTGAAGGGTGGTTTCATGTCTGTTGCTCACTTTTTAATGGGGTTATTTGTTTCTTTCCTTTCACTTTGAGTTCCTTGTAGATCCTGGTTGTTAGACCTTTGTCAGATGCAAAATTTTCAAATATTTTTCCAATTCTGTGGGTTGTCTCTTTATTCTCTTGATGTGCAAAATCCTTTCAGTTTGATGAAGTCTCATCTGCTTATCTTAGCTCTTGCAGCATTTGTTTTTGGGCATTTGGTCATGAATTCATTGCCCACTCCAATGTCCACAAATGTGTTTTCTACATTTTCTTCTAGAATTCCTATAGTTTGAGGTTTTATGTTTAGGTCCTTGATTCATTTTGAGTTGATTTTTGCACATGGTGATAGGTAGGTGTCCAGTTTCATTCTTCTGCATGTGGTCAGCCAGTTTTCCCAGCACCATTTCCTAAATATGGTCTCCTTTCCCCAATGGTTGTCATTGGTGGCTTTGTTGAAGGTGAGTTGGTTGAGAGACTGGATTTTGCTTCCAGAATCTCTGTCCTGTTTCATTGGTCTGTGTGACTGTTCCTGTACCAGTACCATGCCATCTTGGTTACAGTAGCTTTGTAATAAAGTCTAAAGTGATACCTCCTGCTTTTTTCTTTTCTTTTGTTGTGGCTATTCATGCTCTTCTTTCTATGTTTTTAATTTTATTTTACAGATGTGGGGTCCAATTCAGGGTTGAGTATACAAATGGTCATTGTACAGGCAAAGTTTGGGCCTCACTTTGGTCTTGTCACCTGGTTTGAGATCAGGTCCCCTTATTGATGAAGTGTGCCTCCCACCCCCTCCCCACCCCCAGCAGTGTCCAACTACTGCCAATCCCTTTCTTGTAGTATTATGGTAAATGTTCAGGGTCCACTTATGAGTGAGAACATGTGGTACTCAGTTCTTTGTTTCTGTGATAGATCACTGAGTATTACAGACTCTAAATCCATCCAAGTTGCTGCAAAGTACATAATTTCTCCCTTCTTTATGACTGCATGATATTCCATTGTGTATACATTTTTTCAATCCAGTCTAGTTTTGATGGCGAGCATGGTTAGCTCCATGTTATGCTACTGTGAGTAGTGCTGCAATACACATGCTTGTGCAGGTATCTTTGTGTAGAATGATTTGAGTTCCTCTGGGTATATTACCAGAAGGGGGATTGCTGGGTCATATGGGAGGTCAATTTTTAGATATTTAGGAATCACCAGACTGTTTTCCATGGAGGTTGTACTAGTTTACACTCCCACCAACAGTGTAGAAGTGCTCCCTTTTCCCCGCATCTTCTCCAGCACCTGTTGTTTTTTGAGTTTTTGATGATGGCCATCCTGACTAGAATTAGGTGTTATCTCAGTGTAGTTTTGATTTGCATTGCTTTGAGGACTAGAGAGGCTGAGCAATTTTTCATGTGTCTGTTGACTGCTCATATGTCTTCTTTTGAGAAATGTTTGTTCATATCTTTTGCTCACTTTTTAATAGGATTGCTTGTTTTTTTCTTTTCGGCACATTTGAGTTCCTTGTAGATCCTAGATGGTAGGCCTTTTTCAGATATACAGTTGACAAATATTTTTCCCAGTCCGTGAGCTGTCTCCCTACTCTCTTGATGGTTTCTTTAGCTCTGCAGTAGTTTTTCAGTTTGATGAGGTACCACTTGTCTATCTTTTCTCCTATGGCATGGGCATTTGGGGTTTTGATCAGGAATTGGCTATCAGTTCCAATTTCCATAGGGGTGTCTCTTGCATTTTCTAAGGTTCTTATAGTTTGAGGTTTTACGTTTAGGTCTTTGATCCATTTAGAGTTGATTTTTGTGTATGGTAATAGGTAGGGGTCCTGTTTCATTGTTCTGCTTGTGATCAGCCAGTTTTCCCAGCATCAATTGCTAAATAAGTTCTCCACTCCCCAGTGGTTGTTAGTGGAGGCTTAGTGAAAAATGAGTTTCACTAAGAAACTTGAGAAATTAAGGTTTTACTTCTAGAATCTCTATCCTGTTCCATTGGTCCATATGCCTGTCCTTGTCCCAAAACCAGGCTGTTTTGATTATTGTAGCCTTATAATAAAGTTTAAAGTCTGGAAGTGTGATACCTTCCACTTTGTTTCTTTTGCTGAGGATTGTTTTGACTTCATGGCCATTTATGATTCCACGTGAATTTTGCTATTGTTGTGTCGAGGTCTGAGAAGAATGATGCTGGTAATTTAATGGGTATTGTGTTAGATCTGTAGATTACCTTGGGTAGAATGAACATCTTAAAAATGTTGATTCTCCCTATCCATGAGCATGTAATATTTTTTCTTTTTGTGTGTGTCTTCTTGGAGTTCTTTTTTTTATTGTAGAGATGAGGTTTCACCAAGTTTCCCAGGCTGGTCTCGAATGTGTGGACTCAGGCAATCCTCTCACCTCAGCCTCCCAAAGTGCTGGGATTAAAGGCATGAGCCACTATGCCTGCTTCATGGATTTCTTTGAGCAGTGTTTTGTAGCTTTCATTGTAAATGTTTTTCACCTGTCTGGTTAGGAAGATGCCAAGGTATTTCATTTTTTGTGTGGCTGTTATGACTGGGATTCTGCTTTTTATTTGGTTCTTGCCTGCTTGTTTTTGCTGTATAAGAATGCAACTGTCTTTTGCACATTTATTTTGTACCCTACGACTTTACTAAAGTCCTTTAATAGTGTGAGAAAGTTTTTGACAGATTCTCTTGGGTTTTTGAGGTATAGGATTATATCATCAGCAAAGAGGGATAACATAACTTCCTGTTTTCCTATTTGGATACCCCTGATTTACTTCTCTTGTCTGATTGCTCTAGCTAAGACTTCCAACACTATGTTGAACAAGAGGGGTGAAAATGGCAACCTTGTCTTTTTCTGGGTTTCAGGTGAAATGGCTCCCATTTTTGTCCATTTAGCAATATGTTAGCTGTGAGTTTATTGTAGATAGTGCCTACTATTTTGAAGTATGTTCCCACTATGCCTAGGGGTTCAAGGATTTTTATTAAGTAGGGATGCTGGATTTTTATTGAAAGCTTTTTAGGCTTCCAAAGATATAATCATGTGATTCCTATTTTTACATCTGTTGATATATTTAATTACATTTATGATCTTGTGGATGTTGAACCAGCTCTGCATGAAGCCTACTTGGTCATGGTGTATGATTTTTGAGATATGTTGTTGAATCTGATTTGATAGAATTTTGTTGGGAATTTTGCATCTATGTTCATTAGAGATATTGGTTTATAGCTCTCTTTCTTTTTTGGATTTTTACCTGGTTTGGGTATCAGTGTGATGTTGGCTTCATAAAATGACTTGGGGAGAGTTCTGTCTTTCTCAATTGCTTGTAATACTTTCAATAGGATTGGTATCAGCTCCTCCTTCTATGTTTTGTAGAATTCTGCTGGAAAGCAGTCTGGTCCAGGACTTTTTTTGTGTGTAGTTTTGTTATGATGGATTCTATTTCCTGGACTGTTATTTGTCTATTTAATGTCTCGATTTCTTCTTGTTTTAAACTTGGGAGGTTGCGTGATGTCGGAAAGTCCTCCATTTCATGTAGGTTTTTAAGTGTGTTTCCATACAGGTATGCATAATAATCTCTGATAATTTTTTTCTATTTCTTCATAGTCCATTGTGATTTGATCTTTTGTGTTTCTAATAGTACTTATTTGGACTTTTTCTCTCTTTTTCTTGGTCAATCTGGCTTGGGCTCCATCAATCTTGTTTATCCTTTCAAATAACTTTTGTTTTGTTGATTTTTTTTTCTATGATATTTTTGTCTTCTATGTCCTGTATTTGGGCTTTTACTTTGAGGATCAACATTCTTCTGCTGAAGTTAGGATTTTGGTGGTCTCGTCTCTTCAACTCCCTTGGGTGATTTGTTAGGCTGTTAACTTGCAATCTTTCCATGTTCCTGATGTGTGTTTGTAAAGAAATGAATTCCCCTCTCAGTACTACTTTCATGGTCATCCCAGAGGCTTTGGTAAGATATGTCTTTATTTTCATTCATTTACAGAAATTTTAAAATTTCGGCTCTGATTTCTGTGTTAACACAGGAGTTGTTCAGCATCATGCTGTTTATTGTCCATGTCTTTGTGAGTTTTGGGGTAGCTTTGCTGGTGTTGATATTTATTTTAATTCCACTGTGTTCTGACAAGATGCATGACAGTATTTCAATCTTATGGAATTTGTTTATGCTTGGTGTATGTCTGAGGATGTGGTTGATCTTGGAGTATAGTCCATGTGGTGATGAGTAGAAAAT
>NW_007232754.1:0-6808 GCF_000164805.1 Carlito syrichta | reverse complement strand
CCACCCTTTAAAAAAAATCACATCCACCATTTATGGACACCTCAGTTGGTTTCATGTCTTTACTATTGTGAATATTTTGTGATAAACATATGTGTGCAGGTATCTTTTTGACACAATTATTTGACACAGTGCTTTGGGTATGTACCCAGTAGCAGGATTGCTGGATTAAATGAGAAGTCTATTTTTAGTGTTTGGAAAAAATCTCCATACTGTTTTTCACAGAACTTGTTCTAACCTACATTTCCACCAACATTGTAGAATATTCCCTTTTTTTCTGCAGCCTTGCCAACATTTGTTGATTATTTGACTGAGCATTAATAGCCATTCTGGTGAATGTGAGATGGTATCCATCTGTGGTTTTGATCTGCAAAGGCTAGTGGTGTTTTGAGCATTTTTTCCTGTTTGTTGGCTACTTGTATATCTTGCTCTGAGAAATGTCTGTTCATATCCGTTGCTCATTTTTTCATGGATTTATTTGTTTAAGCTCCTTATAGAGCCGGGTTCTTAGCTCTTTGCCAAATGCAAAGTTTGAGATTTTTTTCCCATTCTGTTGGTTGTATACTTACTCCGCTGATAGCTTCTTCTGCTGTACAGAAGCTCTTTAGTTTAATTAGGTCATACTTGCCAATTTTGGTTTTGCTGAATTTGCTTTTGAGGACTTGGTCATAAATTAGTTGCCAGACTGATATCCAGAAGAGTATGTCCATGGTTTTCTTCTAGTTGTTTTGTATTTGAGGTCTTACATTTAATTCTTTTAGATAATAAGTCGATTTGACTTTATACCACTGCATATGGCTATCTCATTTTCTCAGCACTGCTCATTACATAAGGTATAGTTTTCCTATGTATAGTATTGTTTAGTTTGTGGAAGATCAGCTGGTTGTAGTTATGCGGTTTTATTTTGGGGTTCTCTATTTTGTTCCACTGATCCATGTGTCTATTTTTATGCCTATACCATGCTGTTGTTTTGATTACTGTAGCCTAGCAGTAAAATTTGATATCTGGTAATGTGAAATCTACAGTTATGGTTTTTGTGTGCGCTTTGTATGTGTGTGGGTATTCTTTTTAAATTTTTTTCCATAGAATTTTGTTGTCTACCCATGCTCTTTTTAACTTTCATATAAATTTAAGAATTTTTTTTCTAATTCTGTAAGAAATTGATGCTAGTAACTTTACAGAAATTACATTGAATCTGTAGATTGCCATAAATGATATGAACAGTTCAAGTTTTGAAAAGTAGGCTACAGGTCTCTTGATATTCCCCAAGTCTTGCATTAACACCCCCAAACTCATCCCTTTTCTTTGTGTACAAACAAGTCAAATGGTTTTCTCAGTTTAGAGAATCCCAATGCTTTTAATAATTATTTTTTAATGGCTAGAAAGGTAGTTTAACATTACATGTTCCAAATTTGAGGGTTCAGTGTCCGGACCTCTTAGGATTTTGTTATAACCTCCAAATTAGAAATTCAAATACTGTAAATCCAGCCATATCTAAGACCTTTGTAGCTGTCGACATGTTTTGGGCTTGGCCAGCCTGACAAGAGCTTCACTTTTTGACATTAGCAGCTTTCTCTGCCCCTGGGATTTTTGAGGGTTTTGAGATTAGTGCCTTAAAGCCTTAGAGAAGGACTGTCCAGCAATACTGCTATTTACCTTCAGTGTTAGAGCCTTTCCATTCAAAGCCAAACAGTTTTTGAAACTTGGAACTCAGGAGAATTCAGACTGTAAACCAGAAAACATCACCAGTTAGAATAGTGAATAGTGTGTAAGGGGTGAGGACCACCAGGCTTACGCTTCAACAATTTTTTAAATGACCCTCACATCCTGTGTAAATCTATATCTCTAGTTCCAGGTTTTTGTACTGGAAATGTGGCCATGTTACACAAAGACCAATGAGATCTAAGTAGTCTGTATTTCAGTAAGACTGTGAGAAAAATCTAAATGCCTCATTGTGCCTGTTTCGTCAGAGGATACTTTAGATTTCCCAGTGCTACTACTACATGAATATTGACTTGTACTGAGGTTGCATTTGCTGTGTTTTCTGACCTCCCATATGCTCATGCTCTTAGACTCACCTCTTTGAGTATCTCTTCAGAGATGGTGATACTTTTAAGTAGAATCAGTTGCAGTAATGCAGTTTGCAGAACACATGCTTGTTGTGGAGATACCTGAATGTTCAGTCATCTTGGAGAAAAGGTAACTTTAATATATAGTTTTATTAAGATATCTTGCTCCAACCAAGGTTTAGTCATTCTAGACATGAATAAAAAGGTATGTGTTATGAACTTATTCTCATTGACAAATGAAAGATTGAAGAAATGAACTCATTAGTACTTTCCCAAGACCCCAGTCACCTTCATAATCTCTGAAGAAAGTTTGGGCAATGGGGAATTAAATATTGAATAAGTGATACAGTATCTACTATAAATTGCAAAAGCTAGTTTTCTACCATCATTGAGACCTAAGACTCCATGTGGGAAATATGGAGGATGTTGTTTGGGTGGGAATAGTGACTTTCATTAGTCTTCTGCTTGACTTCCTGGATCTGCTTAAAACTTCTTTTCTTGAGCTCTATTTTGTATAGGTTGGTCACAATGCAGTCTTGATAATGTTTGAGTTTGGGTCTATCTTCATTGTTTACATTCTATCCAAGGTTAGAGATGGAAATTACAACATGGGCAATCGTCCTTATTAGATTAGCAAGAGTCAGCATGCCTAAGGCCAACCACTTTTCTAACTTTATCTAAAAGCATTATCTACTCTTCTCAAGTCAATAAAGTATTAAGCAAACTTTGGACATCTGCCCAAGTGGGGCTGATGGTAGAAAACGTGGAAGAGAACAGCTTCTTTATCTCCTGCAGATCTTCTCAATAAGTGAGCATACTGTTTTTCTAATAACACAGGGCTGAGATGGAGAAAAAAGGATGAACCCAGATAAATATAAGCTGGCTTGTGGCAGCATTAACATCTCCTATTGGTAGCTGTCAGAGAAGAATTTGCCCTTTGGAAACTGAGTAGCACTCTGACCCAACTGAGCTTTCTGTTGGGTATGAGATGAGAGACATGTCCTGTGGCCTTGGATTTATGATCTTTTCTCTTTTTTTCCTTTTTTCTTTTTTTTATTATAAAGATGTGGGGTACAATTCAGGGCTAGGTATACAAACCATGATTATGCAGGTATCCTTGTTATTGAGGTATGCCCATCCCTCCCCTAGCAGTTTCCCTCAACTGCCAATCCCACCCTCCTCCCCTGACAGTTTCCCACTACTGTCAATCCTTTTCTTATAGTATTATAATAATTATTTAAGGTCCACTTATGAGTGAAGACACATGGTACTCTGTTCTTAGTTTCTGTGATAGATCACTGAGTATGATCGATTCTAAGTCCATTCAAGTTGCTACGAAGTCTATATACTTGTCCTTTATTGCTGCATAATATCCAATTGTGTATATATATCACATTTTAAAAGTCCAATCCAGCTTCGATGGGCAACATGGTTAGTTCCATGTTTTTGCTATTGTGAATAGAACTGCAACAAACAAACGTGTGCAGGTATCTTTTTTGTAGAATGATTTGAGTTCTGCCAGATATTTTTTCAGTAGGAAATTATTGGATCATACGGAAGGTTAATTTCAAAAAAGAACTAGAAATTGCCACACTGTCTTCCAAAGAGGTTGCACTAGTTTGCATTCCCACCAGCAGAGTAGAAGCGTTCCTTTTTCTCCACATTCTTGCCAGCATCTGTTGTTTGTTTTATTAATGATGGCCATTTTTACTGGGGTTGAGTGGTATCTCAATGTGGTTTTGATTTGCATTTCTCACAGGATGAGTGAGGGTGGGCACTTTTTCATGTGTCTGTTGGCTGCCCATATATCTTCTTTTGAGAACTGTCTATTCGGGTCTTTTGCCCACTTTTTAATGGGACTTTTTTTTTTTTTTTCCTTTTGGCACATTTGAATTTCTTGTAGATTCTAGATGCTAGGCCTTTGCCAGATATACAGTTGGCAAATATTTTTTCTCATGATGTGAACTGTCTCCCTGCTCTCTTGATGGTTTCCTTTGCTTTGCAGAAGATTGTTAGTTTGGTGAGGTCCCACTTGTTTATCATATTTCTTAAGGTATGGGCATTTAGGGTTCTGAATAGGAATTGGTTGCTAGTTCCAATTTCCATAACGGTGTCTCCTGCATTTTCTAAGATTCTTATACATGGGAGGTTTTAAGTTTAGGTCTTTGATCCTTTTAGAGTTAATATTTTGTGTATGGTGAAAGGTAGGGGTCCTGTTTCAATCTTCTGCATGTAATCAGTCAGTTTTCCCAGCACCATTTACTGAATAGATTCTCCTCTTCCCATTGGTTCTTGTTGGAGGCTTTGTCAAAGATGAGTTAGTAGAAAAATTTAGACTTTGCTTCCAGAATCTCTATCCTGTTACATTGGTCTATATGCCTGTGCTTGTACCAATATCAGGTTGTTTTTATGACTGTAGATTTATAGTAAAGTTTAAAGTCTGGAAATGTGATACCTCCTGCTTTGTTTCTTTTGCCAAGGACTGTTTTGGCTATTCACGGTCATTTATGTTTCCATACGAATTTCTGTATTGTTATTTCCAGGTCTGAGAAGAATGATATTGGTAACTTAATGGGTATTGCATTGAATCTGTAGATTACCTTTGGAAGGATGGACATTTTAACAATGTTGATTCTTCCTATTCATGAGCATGGAATATTTTTCCATTTGCTTGTGTGTTCTTGGATTTCTTTGAGTTGTGTTTTGTAATTCTCATTGTAAATGTCTTTCACTTCTCTGGTTAGGAAGATTCCGAGGTATTTCTTTTTGTTGTTGTTGCTTTTGTGAATGGGCTTGTGCTTTTAATTTGGGTCTCTGCCTCCTTCTTGTTGGTGTATATGAATACAACTGTTTTTTGCACATTTATTTTATACTCTGAGACTTTGCCAAAGTCCTTTATCAGTGCAAGCTGGTTTTTGACAGATTCTCTTGGATTTTAAAGGTATAGGATCATATCATCAGCAAAGAGAGATAACTTGACTTCCTCTTTTCCTATTTGGATACCCCTGATTTCCTTCTCTTGTCTAATTGCCCTCGCTAGGACTTCCAACACAATGTTGAACAAGAGGGGTGAGTGGGCAGCCTTGTCTTGTTCCAATTTTCAGGGGAAATATTTCCAGTTTCTGTCCATTTAGCAATATGTCAGCTGTGGATTTATTGTAAATGGCATGTACTATTTTGAGGTATGCTCCTTCTATATCTGGGTGTTTGAGGGTTTTTATCAAGAAGGGATACTAGCTTTTATCAAACTATTTTCCTACATCTAATAATATAATCATGTGGTTCTTGTTTCTACATCTGTTGATGTATATAATTCCATTTATGGTCTTGCAAATGCTGAATAAGTCCGGCATCTTGGGGATGAAGCTTACTTGGTCATGATGGATGATTTTTGAGGTGTGTTTTTGGATTGGATTTGCTAAAATCTTGTGGATTTTTTACATCTATGTCCATAAGGGATATTGGCCTGTAGTTCTCCTTTTTGTTGGATCTTTACCCAGTTTGGGTATCAGTATGATGTTAACTTTGTAAAATGATTTGGGGAGAATTTCATCCTTCTCAATTGCCTGGACTACGTTCAGTAGGATTGGTATCAGTTCCTCCTTGTACGTTGTGTAGAATTCTGCTGAAAAGCCATCAGCCCAGGTTTTTTTTTGTAGGTAGTTTTCATATGACAGAGTCAATTTCCTGGGTTGTTATTGGTCTATTTTAGTGTCTAAATGTCTTCTTGTTTCAACTGGGGGAGGTTTTGTGATGTTATAAATCCTCCATTCCATTTAGGTTATCAAGTTTGTTTCCATATAGGTGTATATAGTAATCTCTGATAATCTTTTGTATTTCTTTGAGGTCAGATGTGATTCGATCTTTTGTATTTCTGATTGTGTTTACTTGGACTTTCTGTATCTCTCTCTCTCTTTTTTTTTTGGTCTTCCTTGCTATGGGTCCAATAATCTTGTTAATTTTTTCAAAGAATGAACGTTTTGGGTTTTTTTTATGTTTTCTGTGCTATTTTTGTCTTCTATGTCCCATGTTTGGGCTCTTATTTTGGTGATTTGAATTCTTCTGCTAAAGTTGTGGTTTTGGTGAACTTCACTTTCCAGCTCCCTTAGGTGATTTGTTAGACTCTCCACTTGTGGTCTTCCCATTTTCTTGATGTGTGCTCATAGAGATAAAAATTCCCCTCTTAGAAATGCTTTCATGGCATCCCAGAGGTTTTGGTAAGATGTTTCTTCATTTTCATTTGTTTCCAGGAATCTTTTAGTTTCTGCTTTGATTTCAGTGTTGACCCAGTAGTTGTTCAGCATCATGCTGTTTAGTGTCCATGTCTTTGTGGGCTTTGGAAAATTTTGTTGGTATTGATATTTATTTTTATTCCACTGTATCTGAAAATGTGTATGGCAAAATTTCAACCTGATGGAATTTGTTTATGCTTGATTTATGACTAAGGATGTGATCTCTCTTATAGTACATTCCATATGGTGATGAGTAGAATGTATATTCTGTGGTTGTTGGGTGGAATAATCAGTAGGTATCTATTAAGTCTATTTGGTATTGTGTTAAGTTTAGGCTCTGGATCGCCTTGTTGATTTTTTGCTTCAAGGATCTATCTAGGGCTGTCAAGTCCCCTGCTATAATAGTGTTGGAGTCAATATCTTTTTTTAGTTTACTTATTAGTTGCTTTATAAATGCTGCTGTGGGGGCCTATATGTTTAGGATAGATTTTCTTGTTGATGAATTGAACC
>NW_007232753.1:0-11673 GCF_000164805.1 Carlito syrichta | reverse complement strand
CGTATCAATGTGATGTTGGCTTCGTAAAATGATTTGGGGAGCATTCCATCTTTTTCAGTTGCCTGGAATACCTTCAGTAGGATTGGTATCAGCTCCTCCTTAAATGTCTTGTAGAATTCTGCTGGAAAGCCAACTGGTCCAGGGCTTTTTTTTGTAGGAAGTTTTCTTATTACGTAGTCGATTTCCTTGATTGTTATTGGTTTATTTAGGGTCTCAATTTCTTCTTGTTCCAACTTAGGTAGGTTGTGTGATATCAGAAAGTCCTCCATTTCCTTAAGGTTTTCAAGTTTGTTTCCATACAAGTGTACATAGTAGTCTCTAATGATCTTTTGTATTTCTTCAGGGTCAGATGTGACTTCATCTTTTGTGATTCTGATTGTGCTTATTTGGTTTTTTTCTCGTTTTTTCTTGGTCAGTCTAGCTGGGGGACTATCGATCTTGTTTATTCTTTCGAAGAACCAGCTTTTTGTTTCATTGATTTTTTGTATTATCTTTTTGTCTTCTATGTCCTGGATTTGGGCTTTTATTTTGGTGATCTGGATTCTTCTGCTGAAATTAGGGTTTTTGTGGTCTTGCTTTTCCAGCTTCTTTAGCTGGCTTGTTAGGTTGTGAATTTCTGTTCCTTCCATTTTCCTCATGTGTGTTTGTAGGGATATAAATTCCCCTCTTATTACAGCTTTTAAGGCATCCCAGAGATTTTGGTAAGATGTTTCTTTATTTTCATTTGTTTCCAGGTATCTTTTGATCTCTATTTTGATGTCATCATTGACCCAGGAGTTATTTAGCATCATGCTGTTTAGTGTCCATGTCTTTGTGGGTTTTGGGGGGACTTTGTTGGTGTCAATGTTTATTTTTATTCCACTGTGGTCCGAAAAGGTGCATGGCAGAATTTCAGTCCTTTTAACTTTGCTTATACTTGATTTGTGTCCAATTATGTGGTCGATCTTAGAATATGTTCCATGTGGTGATGAGTAGAATGTGTATTCTGTGGTCTTTGGATGGAGTGTTCTGTAGGTATCAATTAAGTCCATTTGGTCCAAAGTTACATTGAAGTTCCGGATCTCCTTGCTGATTTTTTGTCCTGATGATCTGTCTAGGGTTGTGAGTGGGGTATTGAAGTCCCCAGTTATGATAGTGTTAGAGCCAATATCTTTCTTTAGTTTTCCAAGAAGCTGCTTTATGAAAGTTGGCGCACCTATGTTGGGTGCATATATATTTAGAATAGATATTTCTTGTTGATGGATTGAGCCTTTTATCATTATGTAGTGGCCTTCTGTATCTTTCTTGATTTTTAATAGTTTGAAGGGTATTTTGTCTGAAATTAAGATGGCTACTCCTGCTTTCTTTTGTATTCCGTTCGCCTGGAAGTTTGTTTCCCATCCTCTTACTTTGAGTCTGTGGATGTCCTTTCTAGTGAGGTGAGTCTCTTGAAGGCAATAGATTGTTGCCTGATGATATTTTATCCATTTTGCCATTCTATGTCTTTTCAGTGGTGCATTTAGTCCGTTCACATTTAGGCTAATAATTGAAATGCAAGAGTTGATCCCTGTCATAAGGATTCTTACAGAGTTGTTCCTGTTTATTTGTTGTCTTTCTTTGGGTTTTGGAGTTGGTTCATGTATGTTTTTAATCTTTTGCCTGTACTCTTGTGAAGAATGTTGTTGTTCTTTTTTCTTTTTCTTCTGTGTTCAGTACTTTCTTAAGTGTTTCTTGTAGAGGTGGTCTGGTGGCGGCGTAGGTTCATAGGGATTGGATGTCTGGAAAAGATTTCAATTCTCCCTCATTTATGAAGCTTAGTTTGGCTGAGTAGGTTATTCTTGGTTGAAATTGTTTCTCTTTTAGAACTTTGAAGATAGGGCTCCAGGCTCTCCTGGCCTGAAGGGTTTCTGTTGATAAATCTGCTGCTATTCTAATTGATTTTCCCTGGTAGGTAGTCTGGCCTTTTTCTCTTGCTGCCTTTAGGATTTTTCCTTTCATAGTTACTTTGTTTAGGCGAATTATTATGTGTCTGGGAGTTGGTCTTCTCGTTTGTTGTCTTGCAGGGGTTCTCTGAATCTCTTGTGTTTGAATTTTTTCATCCTTAATGAGATGAGGGAAGTTTTCTTGAATGATTTCATGAAATGTTTGTTCCAGTGTGGCTTCGGTTTCTCTTTCTGCCTCAGGAAGCCCAATTATTTTTAGGTTTGGTCTATTGAAGTGATCATTCATCTGTTGCAGGTTTTGTTCTGTCTTTTTGAGCTTCTTTTCTATGCTTTTGACAGTTTGGGTTAGTTCTGTGTTTTGGTCTTCGAGCTCTGAGATTCTTTCTTCGGCTTGGCTGATCTGCTTTCCATGCTTATTAGTCTGTTGTTCATTTCCATCACAGTATTCTTTACTGCTATCATTTCTGACAACAGCTCCTTCCTATTTTCCTCTTGTCTCTCCTCAATTTTTTTAATTCTCTCCATTAATGTCTTGATGTCTGGGTTTGTTGCATGTAGCCAGTCATTCTGGGGACTCTTCATTGTCTGTGTTCCAGAATCTGTTTTCTCATTGTCTGATCTCCCAGGGGTCTGTGTAAGACCTATATTCTTCTTTTGGTTTTTCTTCATTTGTGCGGTTTTTCCCCCCTCCTTACTTTTTCCTTCCCTCCACGTCACCGTCTTCTTTAATTCTGTTATTCAGGAGTAAAGGGATTGGTTTTACTTCTGTTTGTTCAATCTCCTATTCTTTATGTACGTCCTCTTACTTTGTTCAATTCTGAAGTTGCACTGTAGGTTGGAGGTGGTCCTTTTTGCAGTTTTGAGATGTACTTAAGGGGAGAGCTGTGATTCAAAATCTGTCTGCAGGTCCTGGTATTCGCTGACAGGCATGTGGATAATGTGGAACCCACTTCCCACTGCCCTGGAATCTTTCCAGGGCAGTGGGGCTGTAGGTTTACTCCCTGAAATAAAATGTGGTTAGCAGAGGGGAGAGAATGGAGCAGATAGTGGGTTGAAAAGGGGAGTGGAGAGATAGAGGAGTAAAGGGGGAAACAAACGAGTGTGCCAACAAATAGAGAGAGAGGCCTATACTGAAACAGATAAAAACAATAGACCACAGCTACAGTCGAACCAACTCTCATACAAACAAAAATAAAACATATAGTGATGCTAACATACCAGCTATCCAACCACCTTATTAGTGTGCTGTTCCTCTATACAAAGACATGGTTTACAGACAGAATAAAAGAGAAGAAAAGGAAAAGGAAAAGAGAAAAAAGGAAACAATACAGTAGGAATAGAATTAAGTCATTAAACTAATAGAATCAATGAAGCACACTCTGAGACATTTCGTTTAAGTCCAATGTCCTTTCAGGTCTGATTTCTCGTTTTCTTTTCAAGCTGGTAAATTAGTTTGCAGTTAGGGTCAGTTCCCCTGATCTGCTGTGAAGGACAGTTCAGATTAACCTCGGTTCAGAAGTTTGGTCTATGTCTTTATCAAGGTTGTTTCTCCCGTTTCGGTGTTGTTACCTTGAATCGCCAGCAGGTGGTGCTATCTCATCTGCTCGCTCCAGAAGGGGTGGGGCCGGACAGGAACAAGATGGCTGCCTGCCTCCGAGCAGGCAACAGGATCCCCACGCCAGGCGGACAGGACAGTCTCGGATGCAGGAGCGGTGGCAGCGATCCCAGCAGATCTTCCCTGAAGCGGTTTGGTGTGGATCTCCTCCGGCCAGGTTGTGATGAGCTACCCGTGCCAGAGGCCACGGCGGCGGTGGCGGCGGCGGCGGCGGCCATGGTGGCGGCGGGAGCGCTGGTGGGGGGAGGGGCTGCGGCAGTGGCGGGAGAGTGCAATGCAGTAAAACTGTCCAGTCGTTGCGATGTTCCAGTGATAGCGATGGCCGAGCTCTGTCTGAAGAGCAGGCTGCAATGCTGGGGTCCCCAGCCTCCCGGGGCGAGAGTCAGAGACCCACTGCAGATCTCCCTTGCAGAGGGCTTCAGACACCGGGTTGCCCGGTCGCCATCTTGCCGCCCATCTTTTTTAAGTTTTGATGATTTGAAGTCTTCTTTCTCTGATATCAGAATAGTTACTCCTGCTCTTGTATGCTTTCCATTTTCCTGAGAGATAATTTTCCAGCCATTAAGTTTGAGCCTGTGGGTGTTCTTTGTAGTGAGATGAGTTTCCTGGAGGTAGCAGACTGTTGAATTATGCTTCTTTATCCAGTTTTCCACTCTGCCTCTTCAGTGGCCATTCAGTCCATTCATTTTCAAATTAATTATTAAAATGTGATAGTTTTTTCCTGTCATAGGGCATTAAGAGGGTTATTTTGCTTCTTTTTGACTTTTGTATTTATGTATGTGTATATTTTCAATTTTGAGTACTTTGTATGACTGTTAACTCTGTGTTTGCCTTTACTTTTATGCTGGGTGTGAACGTTTTCTTTTTTCTGTGTTCAACACCTTCTTAAGCATTTCCTGAAGGGCTGGTCTGCAAGTGGCATCTTATACTAGGGATTGGTATTTGAGAAGGATTTTAATTATCCTTCACAGATGAAGCTTAGCTTGGCAGAATAGGAAATTCTTGACTGAAATTGCTTATCTGTAAGAATGTTAAATATGGGACTTCAGTCCCTTCTGGCTTATAGTGTTTCTGCAGGTAAGTATGGAGCATTTATGATGGGTCTTCCCCTTTAGGTAGTTTGGTCTTTCTCTCTTGCTGCTTTTAGGACTTTTTCTTTCATGCTTACTTTGTGGAGGCAGATTAATATGTGTCTTACTGATTGTCTTCTCATGTGATTCCTTTTGGTGGTTCTCTGAGCCTCTTGTGCTTGAAAAATCACTTCTCTAGTGAGATGTGGAAACTTTTCTTGGGTGACTTCATGGTATTGTTCCATGGTGTTGTCAGTTTCCATTCTGCTTCAGGGATACCAATCAGGCATAGATTTGTCTTCTTGACATAGTCCCACATCTCTTGGAGGCTTTGAGCATTTTTTCTATGTTTTTGACAGACTGGCTTAGTTCCATATTTTGGTTTTCAAGCTCTGAGATTTTTTCCTGCCTTATTGATCTTGCTCCCTATGCTTGTTTTTGTTGTTGTTGTTGTTTGTGTTTTTGTTTTTTTTGTGTTGGAATCTCACTCTGTTGCCCAGGCTGAAGTGTGAAGTGCAGTGGCACCTTCATGGCCACCACATTCTCCACCTGCTGGGCTCAGGTGATCCTTCTGTCTCAGCCTTCCAAGTAGCTGGAACTATAGGTACACACCACTGCACCTGGCTGATTTTTGATTTATTGTAGAGATGAGGTCTTGCCAAGTTGCCCAGGCTGGTCATGAACCTGCAGGCTCATACAATCCTCTCACCTTGGTCTCCCAAAGTGCTGGAATTAAAGACGGGAGCCACCTCACCTGCCTCCCTATGCTTGTTACTTTGTTCTTAATTTCCAGGATGTAATTCTTCATTTCTGTTATTCATAAGGGAACTTGAGATTGGTCAGCTCTGCTTTTACTTCCTGTACAACTTCAGTGAGTTTCACTTCTAGTTTTTTTGGTTCTTTTTATTCATTTTACCCATTTGTTCTCTGATTTCTGTGACTGTGATTTGTGGTAGATCATTCTTGGGGTGCTTCCATTATTTGTGCTCTGATAGTTGCTTTTTCAGGTGCTGCCCATTTAAGCCTCCCTGTTTTCTATTGATTCTTCCTCATTTTTGACAAGGCTTCCTTTTCTCTCTCTCACTTCCTTTCCTCTTTAGTTTTATTGCTCTGAAATTAATCAATGACTCTCTGTTCTAGGCCCTTTTCAGTCATTCAATATAAGTCACTCACTTCACTTCTGTTTGGTGTTCCCCCCTGTGACATTTCTCTGTGCTGCAGATTTTCTCCCCCACTGTGAATCCGGTTGAGCTGGTTTTCAGACCCTTTTGCAAGTACCTGTGGAGTGGGTGGGAGGATGGCCCCCCATCTGCTCTTTGTGGTTTGCAGGCTAGAAGCCTTCCCACTGGGAAATCTTTGGGTGTCTTTCATGTTGCTCCCTCCCTGTTCAAGTCTGAGTTCAGTACTTAAAAGATAGCCAGTTCCCTGCCATGGAGGAGATCCAACTCGTGGGTTTCCAGAGCTTGCTGATGATCCTTCCTGGCCTGGCAGGGGGGTTTGTTGTTAGTTGTTGGTAGTGGTGCCATCCAAGTTCAATCTGAAAGTGAGCTTTCTTAGCCAGGGAGTCAGCCACTGGGCTCTGCTGGCATAAGGTGCTCTCTTGGCAGATGTCTGAACACATGTTTATTCCTGACCAGGACTTCTTCTACATGAGACCCATGACTCATGTGAGTCTGAGGGGAACAAACCCAAAACATGTCTGGATCATTCTTCCCCTTTCATTCACAGGGAAGGGCTGCAGTTCTTGTGTGAGCCTGGTACATAGTGGGGGATTCAATGCCTGGACTTCAGTGTCTGTCTCACTTTCTGTTCTCTGTTTTCAAAGACACATTTGCTGGGTGTGGGGTGCTTCACTCATCCAAAGCTGCTCAAGGTATCTCCATCTGTCAGTGACTGGTCCCTACTCTCTGCCTCACTCAACAAGAGAGGCTCATTTCTGCAGCTCCATGGTGGCCATCTTGGATCCCTCCTTCCATAACCATTATTCTTAGTGTGACAGAATCATGTGGCTTTTAACAGCATATAATCAATAGACATTCAAAAGGCACATACAGTTTTTAAAGAGTTGTAATAGCTACTTAGGGGTTTTAAATGTAAACCATCCTATAAACCCTACACAAACTGTCACATATTTTTATGCTTTACCTTTTTCTCCTTGATCTACAGCTATCTATACTGTATGGTATGCATCTATTGAGATTTATACTTCTAATTAGTATAAATTTACTGAGATTTATATAATGAAGAATCCTATTTATGTCATTCAAGTCTGAATATTCTTTAAGCAAATTCTACCTGACAGAGGCAATGACAACCATATGAGTCAGCCACATTAGTATTTTTTTCTGCATGGTCATTGTTTGAGCTCTCATCTGTTCATTGATTAGAAGGACATAGATCAATAGTGTAAGTGTATTTATTAGGTTGGTCATTTTTTTTTAAGGTGGAGGATGTGTTGGCAATCGTTTGCTCCAAGGGACATCTGAATCAAAGTTAAGAGAGCATAGTAATCACATGTTGTAGATCTCTTATAAGACACCAAAATTATCTTTAATCTTTCCCTTTTGTAACATTCACTTATTGGTTCTCTCTATTCAGCAAAAATCCACTTTATTCCCATCAATTTTTAAACAAACCTGTCCCTCGGAAGTAATTTAATATCATTCAGCCACAGTGATAGTAGCAAGATGAGACATACCAGGGCTTCCTCTTTGGTCCATTCTTACACATATGGAGTTAAATTGGGTAAGAAAGATATTTTATGACTTTAGTTGGGGAAGAGAAGGGAATCATTATAAAATACACCTAGAGACTTCTCCAAATAAATACTTGTTAGGAGAAAATATTTTATCAGAGCTTTATCTTGGCCAGTAGAAGAAAATTCTTTCCACTTTGAAAAATATTTTGACATTTAAAAAAAAAATATGCCTACCATTTGTTCTAAACATTATGCTCCTATGCATTTACCCAAGAGAAATGATAGTTTAGGTTTACACAGAGACTTGTTCATGAATGTTTATAACCACTCTATTTGTAGCAGTAAAAAACTGGAACCAACCAGTTTTTTACTGGTGAATGTATAATTGTGGTACACCCATAATATGCAATACTAATCACCAATAAATATGAATGAGAAAATGATATAGATTACAGTAAGATGAAACTCTAAATATTATAGTGAATGAAGGAAACCAGACAAGATGAACACACACTGATGATTCCATTTATGTAGCATGCCAGAAAATGCAAATTAATCTACAGTGACAGAAAGCAGATCAGTGACTGCTTGGTTAGATAGGAAGGAGGGGGAGATAAGGATTGCCAAGGAGCATCAGAAATATTTTGTAATAATACATATTTTAGATCTTGATTTCCAGTGATAGTTTCATGTGTTTATACTCTACAGTAAGATGGCACAGTGTGTTGTACACCAATTATATGCCACTTCTCTTAGGAATGAGAGACTGGTGAACACATGAATCCCATCTGCAATACTTTCTTTTCCAGTGCTTCAGACAGAGACAGGGTGATAGGGCAATCACAACTGTGATACCTAAACTGGCCTAAAAGATCTGTTTGAACTTAGTAGAAGTGAAGAAATCTTTAAAAAATCATTTGCATGAGAATAATTTCTTCTTAAATTCTTGTGTAAACAGTAATTGCATTTCCCTTCCCTTCCTTCTTGCCTTTTGATCTCAGAAATGATCCTACAGGCAGATCAAACATTAACCTTGATTGGAGCAGCAGGACAATATCACTTGATGTCTGAGCAAAACGTAGTACACATACCCCCAGGTTTTATAGCTGTGCTACCACGAGGAGTCATGGAAGGCATGGGGAAATTGGGGATCCCTCTTAAAGCTGTTAAGGGACTGAGGAGTAAGTGAGATTGTCTCTGAAATACTGAAGGGTTCTCTAAAATGCATAAGCAGTCTCATAGACAGCTATTGAATTATTTGTTCATCTATAGTTGGTGAATATTTTTTCTAGGACTAGGCTTCTTTCATGCTCCTAGTCTAAAGATAGTTTAGATCTAAGAGTTACTTTTCCCCTTCATCTTAAGCTATACATTTATGTGGGTAGCTAACAGGCTCATGGAAAAACTCCTCAGAAATCTCCTTATTTTAAGGCCTAAAGTAAAAATGATGACTCCAATCTTACTAAACTTTGAAGAATTGAGCTAACTCTCCAATATTTAGAGTTTCCTCTTTCTGCAGCATTTACCTCACATGTCTGTGTCTAACCCAGGACACACTGATGCACAAGATGGTGATTTTATTACACTTAACTCTTTGGAGTTATTTTTCTATTCACACCATATTTTTCTGAGGGTTGTTTGTATTCACAAGGAAGCTGCTTCTGATGGGTTTAGGAGTCAGATTTATACTTAGGTCTCTCATATATTTTGGGAATCTCTTTTTTCCAACTTTCTCACAACAGGAATGACACAAATACCAGGTGCCAGCAAAATCTCTACACAGAAGGGTGATCTGCACATGCATCAGTTGTGATATCAGTCCCCAACCTTTTTGGCATCTGGGATCCATTTTATGGAATACAGACTTTTCCACAGCTGGGGGTGATGAAAGGGGTTGGTGGGGGGAATGCAGTCAAACTCATAAGGATCACGCAGTCTAGATCCTTCACATGTGCGGCTTACAATAGGGTTTGCACTCCTTTGAGAATCTAATGCCACCACTGATCTGACAGAAGATGAAGTTCTGCTTGCTAACCGCTCACCTCCTGCTGTGTGACCCAGTTCCTACCAGGCAATGGACCAGTACCATTCCATGGCTTGGGAGTTGGGGAACCCTGAGCTACAAGAACCCAGCAGAAACTTGTACTCATTCCCTGGTGCTTGGTTTAAAACTGGGACTTGTCCACCTCTGAAAGAACCTGGCTTGCCTATTCTTGGACCTTTGACTCTCATATAAAGGTGAGATTCAGTTGTTTTCATACTCAGAAAATTCATGGGAATTTTGTGGGGAAATAGCCTGAATATACAGATCAGTTTGAGAATTAAAATGCTTGCAATAGTGAATCATGTATTATTACATCCATAATTCATTTCCAGTGAATTATAGTGTTCATGAACATAGGATAATGTTCATATTTCTTGATCATATTGATGGTCCATTAAATAAAGAAATTATAGCCCTGATATTTAGAAGTTCTTTATATTTTTAGGGTATTCTTTGTGGTGTCCGGATATTGAAAATTACTTTCCAATATGGTCACTTACCTGGATTTTCTTTAAAGAAGCTAGTTTTCTTTTCAATGAGAAAGAGTTAAAGTGTCCTTTTCTATTAGGGTTTTGTTTCAAACAGTATTCATAAGACAATTGCTTTATTCTGTTTGTCAAATGATTAAAACATTTCTGTTTTATATTTGTCTTGAGTATCACTGTGGTGAATTTATTGTCAGGTAAATATCCATGGAACCTCCATATGAACATCTGATGTGTTTAGCTACTTTAAAAATATTCTTCTTTCTAACTCACTCTGCTCTTTTACCTCTCTGATAGGTACCTGTTTCCATTTTTCTCTCTTCATCTACATTGGATTATTTGTTTTTACCATGCCAATACAAACTATGTCAATTAATTTCATAATACAGTTTCATAGTTTTTGTAATAAATTTTAACATCCAGTATATTAGTTCCCTCATTGTATTACTGCATAATAGTGTCTCTTGTGTGTGTGTGTGTGTGTGTGTGTGTGTGTGTGTGTGTGTGTGTGTGTGTTGGGGGAGGGAAATCTTGTTCTTTCATATTGATTTTATGTTAACTCATGATGGTCCTCAGGAAATCCCATTGAAATTTTGGCTGGAATGGCATTGACAATTTGGGCAGAATTGACATTCTTTATGATTTTGACTCTTCCTATTGGTATTTGTTGTATAAGTCTCCATTTATTTGCTTTTTCTTTTTTCTTTTATGAATAAATTCACCTTTAAAAAAGGTGAATCACCTTTAAAAAAGGTGAAATCATAGTGTCCATTCCCCAAGGTAGATTAAATTTCTTACCATAGTGAGTGGTAGCTATGAATATTTTTTATCTGTGGTTAGATTAACTCCTAAGTTCATAGAATCAATTTTCATGTTTGGAGATTGAACAAACTGTTATTAATATTTAAATTAAACAATTACTTGATTTTATCAATTAGGTAATTACCAAGTATGCTAATCCTAAATTAAATGATCTCTTCTCCACCCCCTGACATGTGTGTTCTCTCTAAAAGACACCATGTGGCTATGAATGTTTGAGTGTGATTCTGGGGCCTCTGTTTTTTTTCTGTGAGCTGCTTTGTCTCTCATTGCAACTACATTATACTTTCTTGGTAATTCTAGCTTGCTAGTTCTTGATTGGTAGTAAAGCACATTTTCCTAATTTTTTTTGTTTCTTCATATATTTTGTGAGTTCTCTTGTACCTCCTTCTTTCAAATAAATATGAAAATCTGAATTCCCCTACTGGGACTATACCTGAAGGAAATCAAACCACTTTATGAAAAAGATACCTGCACCCACACATTTATTTCAACATTATTCACAATAGCAAAAACATTGAACCAATCATGCTGCCCATCAAAAGAGGACTGGATTTAAAAAAATGTGGTACATATATGCAATGAAATATTATGCAGCCATAAAGAAGGACAAAATTATGAACTTCACAGCAACTCAGATGAACTTAGAGGTTATACCACTGAGTGATCTATCACAGAAACAAAGAACCAAGTATCATATGTTGCACTCATAAGCAGACCTTGAACAACTATTGTAATACTATAAAAGGGGATTGACAGTAGTAGGAAACTGACAGGGGGAGGGACACCTTATCAACAAGGGTGCCTGCCTAATGAACATTTGTATATCTAACCATGAATTGTACACCACATATTTAAAATTAAAAATTAAAAAAACAGAAAGAAAATCTGGTTGTCAAAGTTCTTAATCTGGGGAATATTTTAAGTGGAAAGACAGAGAAAATTTAGGGGTAAGATGCTTCATGTATTAAATTCTCCCATCCATGAACATGGATCTGATGTCGAGATATGTGCATTGAC
>NW_007232752.1:0-28035 GCF_000164805.1 Carlito syrichta | reverse complement strand
GGATTGGATATCTGGGAAAGATTTTAATTCTCCCTCACTGATGAAGCTTAGCTTGGCCAGGTAGGTTATTCTTGGTTGAAATTGTTTATCTTTTGGGACTTTGAAGATAGGGCTCCAAGCTCTCCTAGGCTGCAAGGTTTCTGTAGATAAATCTGCTGCTATTCTGATTGGTCTTCCATGGTATTTGATGTGGCCTTTTTCTCTTGCTGCCTTTAGGATTTTTTCTTTTATGCCTACTTTGTTTAGATGAATTATGTGTCTAGGAATTGGTCTTCTCATTTGTTGTCTTGCAGTGGTTCTCTGAATCTCTTGTGTTTGAATTTTTGCATCATTGATTAGATAATGGAAGTTTTCTTGAATGATCTCATGGAAAGTTTGTTCCAGTGTGGTCTCTGTCTCTCTTTCTGCCTCAGGAAGGCCAATTACTCTTAGGTTCAGTCTCTTGAAGTAATTGCTCATCTCTTGAAGGTTTTGTTTTGTCTTTTTGAGCTTATTTTCTGTGTTTTTAAGAGTTTGGGTTAGTTCTATATTTTGGTCCTCACGCTCTGAGATTCTCTCTTCTGCTTGGCTAATTCTGCTTTCCATGCTTATCAGTTTGTTATTTATTTCATTCACAGTATTCTTTATTACTGTTATCTCAGATATCAGCTCCTTCCTAGTTTCTTCTTGTGTCACCTCAATTCTTTTTAATCTCTCCATTATTGTTTTGATATCTACATTTGCAGTTTGAGACCCTTCATTCTGGGGACTTTTCATTGTTTGCATTCCAAAGTCAGTTTTCTCAGTGTCTGCTCTCCCAGGCGTCTGGGAGAGACCCATACTCTTCTTTTGGTTTTTCTTCATTTCTGTAGATTTTATCCCTCTCCCCCTTTCCCTCCCCCTCTTCAATTCTGTTTTTGAGGGAAGGTGGGGTTGCTTTTATTTCTCTTCTGCAATTACCTGTTCTTCCTTATGAGAGTCTTCTGACTTTGTTCACTTTTCCCTCTGCTTTACAGTCTGTCTATTCAGCAGTATGCAGTCTTGGTCCCTAGATTTTAAAAGGGGACATATAGAAGAGGAAAATAATGGAGGAAGGGGGGGTCAATAGGGAGTTAGAAAGAGAGAAGTGCGAGAGGGAAAACAGATATACATACCAACTATCAGGTGAGAAAGAGACACAGGGCTGGGAAGAGGTGAAGAAAGACACGTAAGAAAGATTCCCTAAAGAGTACTGATAGCTACACAGAGACAGGGCAATAAAATCGAGAAACAGTGTAAGTCAGAAGGTAAACAACAAACGTGATCTAAACCAACAGTTACAATGATAAAATCATAAGTCAAAATAAGCTAAAGAGAGAAGTACGAGAGGGATAACAGATATACATACCAACTATCAGGTGAGAGAGAGACACAGGACTGGGAAGAAGTGAAATAAGACAGGTAAGAAAGATTCCCTAAAGAATACTGATAGCTACACAGAGACAGGCCAAAAAAATCAAGAAACAGTATAAGTCAGAAGGTAAATACTAAACGTAATCTAGACCAACAGTTTCAATGATAAAATCATAAGTCAAAATAAGCGATCAGACTAGAGTCACTTCTGTGATCTCCGATTCCAGCCTCTCCCTTTTGCTTTTCATTGCAGCATAGGGGTGGGGTTTTGTCTCCTGTTTCACGCTGTTGCCTTAGGAACTGAGGTAAAGTTTGTTGATAGGTGGGCAGGGCAATGGAAGTCTCTGCCTGGAGAATAGCAAGGTAGTTTACCCAGATCTGTTTTTCTCCACTTGTCTGGGTCCCCTGGCTTGGAGTCTCGCACTGAGTGCCTCAGCCTGGGTGGGCCCAGATTTCCAGAGCTCCAAAGCTCCAAAGGGCAGGCAGTGGGCGGTGAGAGTGGCTCTGGGCCCCCCACAGGGTACTTCAGTCAGGAATGGGACCGGTGTCTCTGAGGGGCGGGCGCCCAGAGCCTCCCTGTATGACCGGCGGTGCCGGGTGCCGGGCTGGAGACAATGCAGCTGGGGAGAGAGCTGGAGGGAGCAGGGATCCAAAACTTCCCTGCATGCTGCAATATCTGGCCTTAGGAAATGAAGTAAAGTTTGTTGATAGGTGGGCGGGGCAATGGAAGTCTCTGCCTGGAGAATGGCGAGGCAGTAAGCAGATCTGTTTTTCTCCGCTTGTCTGGGTCCTCTGGCTTGGGGTCTCATGCTGAGTGCCTCAGCCAGGGTGGACCCGGAGTTCCAGAGCTCCAAAGTTCCAAAGGGCAGGCTGTGAGTGGCGAGAGTGGCGCTGGGACCCTACAGAGTACTTCAGCCAGGAATGGGACTGGTGTCTCTGAGGGGCGGGCGCTCAGAGCCTCCCTGTGTGACTGGTGGCTTGGTACCAAGTGCCCGGGTTGAAGACAATGCAGCTGGGGAGGGATCTGAAGGGGGCTGGGACCGGAGACTTCCACACACGAGCAGAATGGCAGCAGTGGCAGGGGGGCACAATATCTGGCCTTGCGTGGGACTGAAGTTCCCAGGCCTGACCCCAGCACGTTTGGTGGTGGGCTGGGGGATGGGGGTAGAGAAGTAATAGCCTTTTTGGGAACTCACATTCAGAGAATCTCACCAGTTCACCTATGCCGTCGCCATCTTGCCCCGTCTCTCCGGAATCGAGTAGTATTTTAAATAATGGCCTTTTTGTGTGTGTGAAGTGCTTTATACCTGAAAACAAACAAAAACCTTACCACCACATATACCAGAATGCACCTCTTTCATAAGTGAGTTACTGATGTTGCAATACCTGGAATATTGTGTAGGTTTTATTTACTGAGTGTTTACATTTTAGGAAGAAAAACTGTTTTGTTTATGGAAAAACTGAATATTTATAACCTACTCCTGACAAAAATTTTTATACCATAACAAAATTTGTTCTTTTCTCATGAATTTGCAATTTCTAAATGAAAACAAGAAAGTAAAAATTGGGAGGGAAGAATTGGGTTTACTAATCAAATAATGTCTTGATTTTCTAAAGAGAAGATTGTATTATTTTTAACACTAAACTTGGGAGCTGTTTCTTAGCAAACTTGTTTGGAAAGATTAATGTTATATTGTGTATTGGGTTGCCCCATCCTGTCTATGAATAGAGCAGATTCAATTTTTATATCCTTAAGTTCCTCTGCTATGTAGTCATGGTTGTACCTAAAAAAATATTAATTATTTTGTGTCTTTTAAAAAGCTTAAAATGTGACCCACAGAACATTGTAATGGTGGAAAACCAAGTAATGTGAAAATATTACAACCGGAAATAATTCTTAATGTCACAAGTGTTTTACTTTGGTGATGTGCCTTTGATTTAATTTGGGACACTTTTAGAAGGATATTTAATTTGTATTTGTAATAATCTTTGAAGAGCTTGGAAATAAAACTTCTGCTAAATTCATCAAAAAAAAAGAAACAGGCATCATGAGGTAACAACTGTGGAGAGAGGAAACCTGTTTCTCTTCTGCCTGTTCTCCTTTCCTTCCCCCTCCAAATCATGTCTCTTGGCTCACTCTTCTGGCATCCTTCTGGACTCTTTCCCCCCCAGTCTCTCAGACATTTATCTAGCCTGGATCTCAGCTGTATACTTTAGTCTTTTTCATCTCCTCATCCATCCTCCGCCAAGCTTAGTGATAGAGGAATCTTGGGAAGAAAATGGTTCTGCTTCCCACACACCTCCACAATGTTCCAAAGTAACTTATTAGGATGCTAAAGGAAGAGACATTCAAAAGTCATATGGAATTGTCAAAGGTACACTAAAATCAGCTACAAAAACTGTGAAGCACAAGTAGGGCTATATCTGCTCTAGGATTGTGCAAACACATCTCAATATTTTTAAAGATATATAATAAAACAGACTATGCACATTATCTCTGAGAGAGACTGCCATCACCATGTCAAAGAACCTGATCCCTCTTGTTCAAGTCATTTTGTCTGCACTAGGCTATGCTCATCTTCATAAAACAGTGACTCCCCAAGAGCCTAGTCAAAGATTCCTGGTCCCCAGCCAAGAAACACTAAATCTGAATCTCTGTATTTAACTTCCCTTGTGATTCTGATTATCAATCGGGTTTGAAAACCACTGCCAGAAAGTCATCGTGGGAAACACTAGTTAATCACACTACCTTTTTCTGTCATAAATAATTTCTAGCACTCTATGAGCCACTCTATACCCAAGACCACCATTCAAAATTACAGAAGGACATTATGGGACTCTAATAGGAAGTAGCCTGCTTCTTTGGCCAGAGGCAACCTAGTCCCCAGTATGACAGTCTGACTATGACACTGCTCTCTGGCTCCTCACCAGTTGCGTCTACAGTATTAGTAGCCCAGGCAGGAAGCCCATCGCCCAGGGCAGAGGTATTTTCCAAAGACTAACTGTTAGTCATCACAATGAAGAGAGAGCTTGTGGGTAAGAGAGAAATGGCAGCCATGCATTTTCTATTTATTTAGAAAGCAGCCCAACTTGTACCAGAACATAATTCATTAGATCTCCCTGTCTCTAATTTCCTCACTGGCATCTATAAGCAGTTGCTGAGATGCCTCCAGGCATAGACCTGGGCCAGTACAGACCTGCCAAGTGGCTTATTTTCAGTCAGAGTGGTTCCTGGGCCATCTCCAAGGATGACTGTAAGGAAACACACTTTCTTTACTCCAACTTTGTCAGATGCATGGGATGGCCCAGGGCAAAATGTACAACAGTTATCTGTGACATGCAGGTTTAATCATTCTGTACCCAAAATAAGTGTGAATAACTCACCAGTAGTTGAAGCATAAGGATATCTGGTAGCCAGTTTACAGCTTAATAGTGCCCCATTGATAGTTGGAGCTATTAAAGCAAATGTGGTCATGGCTTCAGAGTACTGAGACAGCAATCTCCATATTTCATATAGTCTTGAACTTAAAACCATGATGCATTCAGAAACATCACAAGAGAAATAGAATGTTCTTGACCATTCCAGTGAATTGCTTGAAATAGTGTTGCATTCATCCCAGGGAGGCTCTAACTAGTTCTGCCTGAAAAGCAAAATTACTTCCTTCACCAAGGTATATACCTCAGGGAGGGAGTTGTAGTGATAACAGAGGAATTTTAATTCAAATATTTATGATTTTATAAAAATGACCCATATTCTACCTTCAAACCACTTTAAGAATATGCGTGAAAAGCTAAAGACATATGTTATATCTACTTACAGCTGGTATCCCTTTCTACACCTCCTTTAGTATCAGCTCCCACGCTCTTTCAACACTTCAAAGAATATGGTGAATGAAAGCTTTTAATAACTTAATTTCTGTAGCAATAAAAAATTACCTTCTCAAAAAGAAATTACTTTTCAGAAAATAGAGACTTAATTCTCATGAATCTTTTATGCTTAAAATTAACCAATCTCATCTTGTAATAGAAAGGTCCTTCAATGGCCCAATAGAAAATGATGACTCTCAATACTCGTTAGTATTTCTAAAATCTGTGCTTGGCTGACAAAATCAAGCACTCCTTATATCAACACTCTTAAGAAGAAATCATTTATCAGAGCAAAATTCACAATGGCAACACAAGTTATCTATTATCTTCCCTTCTTCCCAATACTTGGCCCCTGGGATTGGGACTCTTGAGAAGTGTGGCTACCTACTCTTGGGAGTCACTTTGCCACAGAAATAGTGAGTATGTCAAAGAAATCCAAGAAGACACAAACAAATGAAAAAATATTCCATGCTCATGGATAGGAAGAATCAACATTGTTAAAATGTCCATCCTACCAAAGACAACCTACAGATTCAACGCAATACCCATTAAGTTACCAACATCATTCTTCTCAGACCTGGAAATGACAATAAAGAAATTAATATGGAAACATAAATGACCACCAATAGCCAAAACAATCCTTAGCAAAAGAAAACAGGAGGTATCACATTTTCAGACTCAAACTTTACTATAAGGCTTCAGTAATCAAAACAGCCTGGTATTAGTACAAGAACAGGCACATAGACCAATGGAACAGGACAGAGATTCCAGAAGCAAAGCCTCAATTCCTCAGCCAACTCATCTCTGACAAAGCCTCCAACAACAACCACTGGGGAGAGGAGAACCTATTCAGTAAATGGTGCTGGGAAAACTGACTGACCACATGCAGAAGATTGAAATAGGACCCCTACCTATCACCAAACACAAAAATTAACTCTAAATGGATCAAAGATGTAAATGTAAAACCTCAAACTATAAGAATCTCAGAAAATGCAGGAGACACCCTTATGGAAATTGGAACTGGCAACCAATTCCTACTCAGATCCCTAAAGGTCAATACCTTAAGAAATAAGATGAGTGGGACCTCATCAAACTAACGAGCTTCTGCAAAGCAAAAGAAACCATCAAGAGAGCAGGGAGACAGCCCACAAAATGGGAAAAAATATTTACCAACTGTATATTTGACAAAGGCCTAACATCTAGGATCTACAAGGAACTCAAACATGCAGAAAGGAAAAAAACAAACAGCCCCAATAAAAAGTGGGCAAAAGAGATGAATAGACACTTCTCAGAAGATATATGGGCAGCCAAGAGACACATGAAAAAGTGTTCAGGTTCACTCATCATCAGAGAAATGCAAATCAAAACCACATTGAGATACCACCTAACCCCAGTAAGAATGGCCATCATTAATAAAACAAACAAAAACAGATACTGGTAAGGATGTGGAGAAAAGTGAATGCTTCTACATTGCTGGCGAGAATGCAAACTAGTGCAACCTCTTTGGAAGACAGTGTGGCGATTTCTGAAAGAACTAGAAATTGACCTTCCATATGATCCAGCAATTCCCCTATTGGCAATATACCCAAAGGAACCCAAAACATTCACGTATGTTTGTTGTATATCTATTCACAATAGCAAAAACCTGGAAGCAACCATGTTGCCCAACGAAGCTGGACTGGATAAAGAAAATGGGGCACATGTACACAATGGAACATTATGCAACCATAAAGAAGGAAAAATATATGGACTTTGCAGCAACTTGGATGGATTTGGAGTTGCTCATACTCAGTGATCTATCATAAAAACAAAGAACAGAGTACCATATGTTCTCACTAATAAGCGGACCCTCGAATAACTATAATACTATAAGAAAGTGTTTGGCAGTAATAGAAAACTGTCGGGAAGGAGGGGTGGGATTGGCAGCTGAGGAAAACTGCTAGGGGAGGGAGGGGCATACCTCATCAACAAGAATACCTGCATAATCAGTGTTGTGTACCTAACCCTGAATTGTACCCCACATCTTTATAATAAAATGAAATAAAAAGAAATCGTGAATATGATAAAATGAGTCTTCTCAGACTAATATTGAATTTCTGGCCTGTTGCTAGAACTTCATAGTTATTTTTCCAGGGAAGGCACCTAGAGGTACATCTTGGCAGACATCCAAGATGGTCACAAACCTCCCATCCCAATAACCACTCCCAATCCCCAGCCTGGCTTGGCCAAAGAACTTAGCTCACAGTGTTCTTGACACCAGTGTTGGGAGAGTTGGTCCCTTGCAACATATGCAGAGATGGAGGATGACCCCTCTGACTCTGTAATCTCTTTGTTCCACTGCTGTGTCCACTAGTAGCTGTGGATTGAATGTTTAATCATTCTCATGTACATCTAACAGTCATTTTAGAGATCTTCTAAGTGTTCCACACAAACAGCTAACCACCTCCCAACACCTCTTTCCTCACCTATCTTTTCCTTCACTTTTTTCCTCAGCAGGAAAGTAAATTTCTCTCTATGTTTTAAACAGAGCTGTGTATCCATCTTCTATACCTGCCCTGGCACATGCCCAACATCTGTCTTTTTAGGTCTCACTTCTAACACCAGGCAGTTTATCAAGATATTTTTCCAAATAATATCCTCCTTTAAATTAAAAGTTATTAAGGTAACAAAATGTTCACTTCATGAGCAGAAGATTCCCTTGCCATCCTTCAGGGTTGGGTAATCAGAGACATTTGCCTCCAGTTAAAATAGTTTCAACTGTCTTGCCCTTAACTAGATACTGACACTCTGCTATTGAGGAAGCAGAGGAGGACCCTGGGGGTCAGAAAGATGTGTGTGTGTGATTTGTCCACAGATATGGAACTGTGAGATAAAGGGTAGAGCTCAAAGCCCCAATACCAAATTAGTGAACCTTTGGTGAAGGTAACATTGGAGAAGAATAGACCGATTTAAGAATAATTTTGTAATACAATTGGTAGCATTTGGGGTTGAATCAACTGTGGAGAATGAAAAAGAAGGGCAAATCTAGCCGGGTTCAGTGGCTTAGCCTGTAATCCCGCGCCTTTGGGAGGCTGAGGTGAGTGGATTACCTGAGCCGGCGGGTTCAAGACCCACCTGGGCAGCGAGACCTCATCTCTACAATAAATTAAAAAATCAGCCGGGCGTGGTAGCGCATGCCTGTAATTCCGGCTACTTGGAAGGCTGAGGCGGAAGGACTGTCGGAGCCCAGCAGGCGAGGCTGCGGTGGCCGGGAGCGGCCACTGCACTCCAGTCTGAGTGACAGAGTGAGACTCCAACTCAAAAAAAAAAAAAAAAAAAAAAAAAAGAAGGGCGAATCTAGAATGATTTTGTATCTGAACTGAGCAAGTAAGTGAAAGTATCTTTTACTAAGAAGGAAAATTAGAGTAATTTTGAGGCAAAAATCCAATATGTAAGTTTTGGGCACATCATGTTTGAGATGTCCACAAGCTATCAAGTAAACAATTGGAACGAAAGCAGCTTGAAGCTGAAAGAGGAGACCTGGACTGAAACACAGATTTGGGGTTCCTTAGAATTAAAGCAGGATTTATAGTAAAGGAAAGAGGAAAGATCATCTAAAAATAAGTGTGATTAAAAAAGAGCACAAAAGATTAAATTCTGGATACTCCCTCAATTAGAAGGTTAGAAAAGGAGGAGGATTCAACAAAAGAAACCAAAAAACAGGTACTAAAAAGATAGGAGTAAAGTCAAGAGCAACTAACTGTTCCAGTTACTATTACAGTACCACATACCACTCTAAACTTAGTGGCCTTAAACAATAGCCATTTTACTATGCTCTGTAGGTCAAGAATTCAAAAAAAGTACAGCAGGACTTCTCTGTATACTATCTGGGTCTCATCTGGACAGACGTGAAGACTGGGGTAAGTAGGAAATAAATAATTTTAGTATTACTAATAATTTTAATTCTAATACAACACGGTGCCTGACATATAGAAGCTCAAGAGATGTTTGCTAAATAGATGACTCTAAACTTTTCTTACCTGTCTCACAGACCCATAATTCCATCTATTATAGGACAACACTGGTAGGACTCTCAGTCATCTTCTTAAACTCAAACAAATTAAACTCATGTTATCATACCATGCTGAGCTGGTTAATATTAGGTCTATCTGCATATCACAGGGGGAAAATCCAACAAACAACAAAAATTTGAGTTATATAAAAGAATTCCAGAGGTAAGGTGGTGATTTTACACTGACATCAGGGAATCAGGCTTCTGTTTTTCTGTTCTGCCATCCTTAATACTTAGCTTTCATCCATAAAGCCACCTTATGGTCCAAGGTGGATGGACATATTCTAAATTAGCCTATTCTGAAGCACCAGAGAATTTTTCCATTTAAATTGTTTGGGCCCCTATTTAGCCAATGGTCTAGTTAAAAATAAGTATGAAATATATTTTCATTCGGTACATATAAAATAGCACCCAATTAAAAAGTAGTGTTCTGTTACTAGGTACAAAGTAAAAAATGGGGACAGTGTATTTCATATCCAGTATTTTTATTTCTGTTTATGCCATCAAAAATTTAATTTTGTGACTCTATTCCATCTTTATTTGCACTTTAGGAAAATAACTCTGGTAGCTGAAAGGAGAATGAATTGGTAGTGGAACAGACTCTGTACAGAAACCAGTAAGCTACGAGGGTATTGCTGAGATCCAAGAGAGAGAAGCTAAAGCCCTAAACCAAGACAATAATTGTAGGGATAAAGAGGAGAGGATGTGAAAAAGCATAAAAGGAACAAAAATTTACAAGACTTTTGAGAATCTAAATTTTTAAATCACACTGAAGAAAGAATATATCATGTCCACTAGGAGTATTTCTACCAACATGAAATGTATTTGCAAGAAGCCAATTAGTAAATAGATTATTCAGGAATAAGCAGGCAGAGAAACTTTTGAAAATATCTTGGAATTTATTAAGGAGACTTAAAAAATACCTGCGTGTATTCCATATTTACTTGTACTAAATTTGCTCTATTAACTGAGTTAATTTTTCTGAATGGATTGAATGGATTCAGTGACACTGAATTATGTGTGTGTGACATGGTATTTGGGTGTTATTGATACCATGTATGTGTGCAAAACATTGTGATTCAACAATATGTATCAAATGACACTTTTTATCACACTTTTCTCCATGGTGTTGTATGAACTTTAAAAATTACATTTCATTTCTGTTCTTCTATCTGGTGCAAACAAAATATAGGGATAGGAGGGATAAGTAGAAAGATTGGGATAAAGAAGAAATAAGAGTTTCTCTGCCTTTCTTTGTGGTCAACTTCTCAACTTCAGAGTAAATCTACTTTGTGTAGGAAAGTGAAAAATCCTTAGTGATGTAAGATTTCTATTCTGTGAAAATAGAAGGTACTTTAAATTAGGACCATCCATTTCATTTGTCATCTAATATAAAAAACAATATCTTCTTGTTTAAACATATTAAGGGTAGAACAAAATTGAAGACAAAGATATTTCTAATACTAGTTTCCAATTCAGCAGATACCATCAGAGCTCATTGCAGTATCTAACCAAAGGTTCATCTTGCCATGGTTTCTAAATTAATTCATTCATTTATTTACTATTTCAAAAAAAAAATTTTTTTTGAGTTGGAGTCTCACTCTGCTGCTCAGGCTGGAATGCAGTGGCATGCTCACGGCCACCCCAGCATTGACTTGCTGGACTCCGGTGATCCTTCCACCCCAGTCTCCCAAGTATCCAGAACTACAGGCGCTCACTACCATGTCCGGCTAATTTTTGGTCGCACCAAGTTGCCCGGGCTGGTCTCAAACTCGCAGAAGCAGGCAATCTACCCGCCTCGGCCTCCCAAAGTACTGGGATTACAGGCTGAGCCACCAAGCCCAGCCTCCACAAATATTTACTTAGTGTCTACTGTGTGCCAAGCACTATTTGAAGAAAGTGCTTGAAATAGACATTTCTTCTGGCACAAATTTTATTTCATTTGAAAATCTGAAACATTTCTTGTTTCCCCTGCAGTAAGTGAGACCATGAGATCAATTTCCCACCTACAAAATGTCCTGCAAAAAACTCTTTCACTGTCTCTCATGCTTTTTTTTTTTTTTTTAATTTCTCTAGCCATAGGTTGAATAGAGAAGAGTGCAAGGATCCAGGGGCAAGGGAGGGCCAAAGGATGTTAGGTGGCAGCAGGCAGCAGACACTCTCACAGCTGTCCTGCCTGTTGTGGCCTTCACAATGTAGCTCTCTTTTCATAAATTTACCTTTCTTAATTTAAAACAAGGATGTTAGGGGCCTCTGTCCCAAATGACAATGAGGAACAAAACCAATGTTCTCCACATCCCTCATCACAGAACCACAGTAGATTGTGAACTGCATGAGAAATAAACTTTCATTGTGTTTAAATGCCATTGCCATTGACATTTTGGAGATGTTTGTTATTGTACTCTGCCTATACAGACCTTGAGACAACAGATATTTGGCATATTCATAGAACAAACAGGTCAGCATGACTGTAGCTCAGTTATGAAATAAGGAAATAGCAGGAGATGATGTCAGAGAGGTACTCAGAGTCAGATATGAAAGCTTCATATAAACTGTGGGAAAGTCTTGAATTCTATTCTAACTGAGGTGAGGGAGCTGCTGAAATTTTTGAAAAGAGTAACAGGATTTGATTTAGAATTTTAAAGTGTCACTTTTTATGCCATGTTGAAAATAAATAGAAGAGGGGCAAAAAAATAAGAGGCTAGTGTAGTGACTGAGTGAAAGACACTGACTGATAAAGGTGGTAGCAGTGACAATGTTTTTTTCTTAAGTCAGACTTTGGTTACATTCTGAAGGTACAGCCAGGATTGCTAAGGAATCATTATTATTTTCATCCCAAATATCCAACTGGAAATACAGAATGCATAATTCGGTTGATGAGTCAGTTGTTCCAAAAAAAGGTCAAGGTTGGAACTATAAAGTTTAGTGTTGTCAGCATACAGATAACACTGAAAGCATGTAGATAATACTGAAAGTTTAGTGAATTAGATAAGACCACCAATAAATAAGAATAAGGAGAAAAATAAATCCTAAGATTGAGCCTTGAGATACACCAACATTAAGCGGATGAGAAATCAAAAGGAACCAGCAGAAAAGGATAAGGAGGAGGAAAGAGCAAATAAGGTAAGAAATTTTTAAAAAGAAGGTGGACCTCTTAAATTAAGCAAAGAAAGCATTTCAAAGAGGAGAAACTAAACACCAATATCAACTTCCCCTTAGAGACCAAGAGAGTAAAGGACTGAGAACTGACTACATGACAATAGAGGTCATTGGAGGTTTCTTGTCGGGGGAGAGCTGGCATCTTTAATTTTTTTTATTTTCAAATTGTGGGTCTTTATAAGAACAGTTTTAGTACTCAGCACCCAGAGAGGAATGTATCCAGCGGCATGCCCCCACAAGTCGCCAAAGAAGTGATAATAAACACTTAGAGCAAAAAAGAAGAAAAAATCCACTAATCTGGGCTGTAACTGGCCAGACTCTTGCCTGCACCACCACAGTCTACCCTAGTCTCTGGACACAGTAGGGAAGATGAATGTGGGAGTTCAGGAGTTCTGTGCTACTGCCATGAACTTGCCCTGAACCTTGTGGGACCCCAGTCCCTCATGGGAAACTGCCTTTCCCCAGGAACTCAACCCTTGCAGGGTAAAGTGGCTGCTTTCTAGTTGCTTTGGGATGGAATAGGCCCCAAGGGCAAACTCCACAGCTGCAGACAGTTCCTGGCTGAGTGGAGTGCCTGAGAATACCTGAGGCCCTGAGGCCAGCTGAACCTTGACATGCAGATTGCAGACTGCTTAAGGCCAAGGTGGGGGCTAAGTGGAATGTGTTACCATAGCAACCTGTCCCCTTATGAACTCTTCTGTGCTCTGCATAACAACGTTGCCCCAGTGGCCTAAGACATCCCCTAATCCCCACTGGGGCAGAGAAGAATGCATATGGAGCTGCTTTCCCCTGCACTACACCTCCAAAGGCTCAAAACAGACAGAGAATCTGGGAAATCCCCAGAGACCCACCCTTGGCCTAGGTTGACTGACTGAATCCTCGGAGAAGTGCTCACCAAGGAGAAACACTGCATCCACCATTGTAACTGGCATTCTTCCACAAGTATCACCTCCTGGCTGGAGGTCAATAGTACAGCCCACAAAATGGGACACAATACCTCAGTTTTGGGAAGCCCTAATCCCAAACACCATCTAACAACACTTTCCAACCCACTCTGGCCACTCAGGATGCCATGACCCAGTACACAGAACAGGACTTCCACAGCTAGCAATCGGATAACTCACCACATCAAGGCTATATTTAACCAAGGGAACCCTATAGCACCTATGTCAGTGCTCTGGCAAACTCAAACAAGAAGAAATCATCTGCCCAAATGAGAAGAAACCAAAAAAATAATTCTGAAAACATGAAAAAACAGTCTCCAACACCCCCCAAAGACCACACCAACTCTTCAGCAACAAACTTTAACCAAAATGAAATTTTTGAAATTCCAGGAATAGAACTCAAAAGGCTAATTATAAAATTAATATGAGCTTCAAGGGGAAATTGAAAACCAACATAAAGAAATTTTAAAACTATTCAAAACATGAATAAAAAATTCTATTAAAAAGATAGACACACACACACACACACACACACACACACACACACACTCACTCACTCACTCACACAAAGCTGAAACTCTAGAAATGAAAGAAGCATTTAGGGAAGTACAAAATGCAGTGGAAAAATTTAACAGTAGACTAGAATAAACAAAATAAAGGATCTCAGAACTTGAAGACAAAGCTTTTGAATCAACACAGTCAGACAAAAATAAAGAAAAAAATCAAGAGAATGGAACAAAGTATCCAAGAAGTGTGGAATGATGTAAAATGCTCAAACATAACTATCATAGGTGTTCCTGAGGAAGATGAGAAAGCAACAGGCTTGGAAAACCTATTTGAGGGCATAAAGGAGGAAAACTTCCCTGGCCCTGCCAGAAATTTATACATCCACACACAAAAAGTCCAAGAAATCTGCAGAGGATTCATTGCAAAGTTTATCTTCAAGGTCTATAATCATCCAGCTTTGCAAAGTTAATGTGAAGGAGATAATTTTAAGAGAAGTGAGACAAAAGCATCAAATAACTTATAAGGCAAAACTAGACTAACAGCAGAAGCCGTACAAGCCAGAAGGGATTCAGGCTCCATCATCAATCTCCTCAAACAAAATAATTGTCAACCAAGGATTTTTTATCCCACAAAACTAAGGCTCACAGATGAGGGAAAAATGAAGTCCTTCACAGACAAGCAAATGATGAGGGAATTTGTCACATTAGACCAGCTCTACAAGAAATGCACAAAAAAACTTCAAAATACTAAAACAAAAGATCAAAATGCAATAGTAGAAAAATGCTGGAAATCATGAAGTTTACAGGCCTTATGGAACACTAACAAGAGAGATGAAATAAATAAATAAAGCAACTAGATATTAACCAGTATGATTAATAGAATAGTACCTTACATATAATTATTAACTCTGGATGTAAATGCCCTCAATGCCTCACTCCAAAGATACCAACTGGCATAAAGGATTGAAATAAACACAACCCAAATATCTGCTGCCTTCAAGAGACCGACTTAACTCACAAAGATGCTTATAGACTCAAAGTAAAGAGATGGAGAAAATATTCCATGCAAATTGAAACAAAAAACAAGCAGGAATAGATAAAATAGACTTTAACAACAGTTTTTAGCCAGGCTCAGTGGCTTAGCCTGTAATCCCGCGCCTTTGGGAGACTGAGGTAAGTAGATTGCCTGAGCCCGTGGGTTCAAGACCCGCCTTGGCAGTGAGACCTTATCTCTACAATAAATCAAAAAATTAGCCAGGCGTGGTAGTGTGCACCTGTAATTCCAGCTACTTGGAAGGCTGAGGCGGAAAGATTGCCAGAGCCCATTAGGTTGAGGCTGCAGTGGCCAGCTGCACTCCAGTCTGGGTGACAGAGTGAGACTCCAACTCAAAAAATAAATAAATAAATAAACAGTTTTTTAAAAAGACAAAGATGATGTTTATGTAATAAGAAAAGGATCAATCCAACAAGATATAACAATTTTAAAAATATATAAGCTTAACACCAGAGCCCCAAGTTCTATAAAACAAATTCTACTAGACCTAAAAAAAAAAAGAAAGGAGATAAACAGAAATACAATTAGAGTGGGAGACTTCAAGACTCCACTGAAACAATAGATAGGTCATCAAAACATAAAGTTCACAAAGAAACATTGGAGTTAAACTGAACTCTAGAGCAAATGGAACTAACAGACATCTACAGAATATTCCATCCCCAAACTACAAAATATACATTTTTCTAAAGAGCGCATGAAACATTATCCAAGAAAAAGTCACAAATCAAGTCTCAATAAATTCAAAAATGTAAATAATATCAAGCACCATAAAACTAGAAATTAACTAAAAAATACCAAACCAAGATATGAAAGTTAAGCAATTTGCCCCTGAATGATATTTGGGTAACAATGAAATCAAAATGGAAATTTACAACAATAAAACAAGTTACCAAAACCTCTGGGACACAGCCAAAGCTGTGTTCAGAGGAAAACTTATCCCACTTAAGGTCTACATTAATAAGACTGAAAAACACATATCAGCAACCTAACATTATACCTCAAGAAACTAGAAAAACATGAACAAACCAAACCCAAAGCTAGCAGAACAATAAATGTCCAAACAAAAGAAATAATGAAGATCAGATCAGAACTAAATGAAATTTAAATTAAACACAAAGGTTCAATAAAACAAAAAGTTGGTTTTTTGAGAAGATAAACTAAATTGATAGACCACTAGCTAAATTAATTAAGAAATGAGGAGAAAAGACTCAAATTAGCTCAATCAGAAAGGAAAGAGAGACATAGCAACTGATATGATGAAAATTCAAAAGATCGCCTGACACTATTATATATATGTCTGTGCAAACAAACTAGACAATCTAGAAAAAATAGATACATTCTGGGAAACATACGACCCACCAATCTTGAATCATTAAGAAACAGAAACCCTGAACACACCAATAATGAGCAACGAGATTGAAACAGTAATTAGAAGTCTTCCAACACAAAAAAAGTCCAGGACCTGATGAACTCACAGCTGAATTCTACCCGATCTTCAAAGAAGAATTAGTATCAATTTTCTGAAGTTATCTTATAAGATTGAAGTGAAGGGAATCCTTCCTAACTTATTCTACAAGGTCAGTATCACTCTGATACCAAAGTCAGGAAAAGACACAACAAATAAAGAAAACTGCAGACAAATGTCCCTTATGAAAATAGAGATATATTTATACCCTCAACAAAATATTAGCAAACCAAATTTAACAGCACATTAATATATATATATATATATATCCGGGCTCGGTGGCTCAGCCTGTAATCCCACACTTTGGGAGGCTGAGGTGAGTGGATTGCCTGAGCCCGCGGGTTCAAGACCCACCTGGGCAACTTGGCGAGACCTCATCTTTACAATAAAAAATAATAAAAAAAAAAAAAACTAGCCAGGCGTGGTAGCACGTGCCTGTAATTCCAGCTACTTGGAATGCTGAGGCAGAAGGATCACCAGAGTCCAGCAGGTCGAGGCTGCGGTGGCTGGGAGCGGCCACTGCACTCCAGTCTGGGCGACAGAGTGAGACGCCAACTCAAAAAAAAAAAAATACATCACGACCAAGTGGGTTATATCCCAGGGATGCAAGATTGGTTAAGCATATGCAAGTCAATAATAATGCTATCCTTATCAAACACCAATGTCATTTTTCACAGAATCTAAAAAATCCTAAAATTCATATGGAATTTTAAAAAAGCTAGAATAGTAAAAGCAATCCTAAGCAAAAAGAATAAAACTGGAGGCATCACATTACCTGACTTCAAGTTATACTACAAGGCTGTAGTAACTAAAACAGCATGGTACTGGTATAAAAGCAGACACGTGGACAAATGGAACAGAATAGAGAACCCAGAAATAAACCAAAATACCTACAACCAACTGATCTTTGACAAAGCAGACAAAAAATATATCTGGGGAAAGGACACCCTATTCTACAAATAGGAAAGGACACCCTATTCTACAAATGGTGCTGAGAAAATTGGATAACTACGTGCAAAAAAAATGAAACTTGATCTGTGTTTCTCCCCATATACAAAAATTAACTCAAGATGGATTAAAGACTTAAGTGTTAGACCTGAAACCATAAAAATTCTAAAAGAAAACTAGGAAAAACTCTTACAGATATCAGCCTAGGCAAAGAATTTATGGCTAAAACCCCAAAAGCAAATGCAACTAAAACAATAATAAGTAAGTAGGACTTAATTAAACGAAAAAACTTCTGTATAGCAAAGAAGTAATCAACAGAAAAAAACAGACAACCTACAGAATGGGAGAAAATATTTGCAAACTATACATCTGACTAAAGACTAATATCCAGAATCTACAAAGAACTCAAACAAATCAGCAAGAAAAAAGTAAATATTCTGTTAAAGTGGACAAATGACATGACCAGACCTTTCTCAAAAGAAGATATACAAGTGACCAAAAAACATATGAAAAAATGCTCGATCATTAGGGAAATGTAAATTAAAACCACAATGAGATACCACCTTACACCAGTCAGAATGGCCATTATTGAAAAATCAAAAATCAATAGATGCCAGTGCAGATGCAGAGAAAGGAAACACTTATACTGTTGGTGGGACTGTAAAGTAGCACAACCTCCGTGGAAAGTTGTATGGAGATTACTCAAAAAACTATAAGTAGAGCTACCATTTGATCCAGCAATCCCACTACTAGGTATCTACCCTAAGGAAAAGAGATTGTTGTATTAAAAAAGACACCTGCAGCTGCATGTTTATTACAGCAGAATTCATAATTGCAAAGACCTGGAATCAACATAAATGCCCATCAACCAATCAGTGGATAATAAAAATGTGGTATATATATACACCATGGAATACTACACAGTCATAAAAAAGAATGAAATCATGTCCTTTGCAGCAAGCAACATGGATAGAGCTGGAGATCATCATTGTAAGTGAACTGAGTTAGAAACAGAAAACCAAACATCGTACATTCTCCACATATATGCTGAGCTAAATGGTCACAATGATGAAAATAATAGACACTGGGGACATCAATGGGGAGGGGGCAAGGTTCAGAAACTGCCTATGGGGCACGATGTTCACTATCTGGGGAATAAGCCAACTGAGACACAATCCCCACCATTACACAGTATGTCCATGGAGCTAACAAACATGTGTGCCCTCTGAATCTAAAATTTAATAAAAGGAACAGTCTCAGTGGTGGGAAAGAAAGACTGACAATAAGAAAGCTTTAAAAAAACAAGTGTAGTGGAAGTGGGAGCAGAGAACAGAGAGTCTGCTTCTAAGGAATATTATTGTAAAGGCTTTTCAGAGCTTGGGGCAAGAGTTCAAATGGAGGCTCCAAACCTGTGGCCCACCTCCTTCTTCCCACTCTTGCCTTACTCTTCCTTCTCCTTACACCACACAAACACATTGACTCCCTAGGCAGCTCACTCATATCCTACCCACATGCCTTGCCACAGAGTTGGCTTTTAAACACTGGTAGTATCAAGAGGACTGACCAAGGAAAAGGCTCATGGAAGAAAGATCAGGGCCATTGTGGGAAGGAAATTCTGAGTAACTGGTCATGAGAAGAGAACCATAAACAAGGGAATGGGTGGAGAAAGACCAGACCAGGACCCTCTAAAAGTGCAGGAGCTTCAGTCGCACATGTGTAAGAGCGGTCTTCATTCAGCACAGTAGTACAGGACTATAAAAATGAGCATGCAATGAAAAAGAATGAAATCAAGTCTCCTGGAGCAACATAGATGGAGTTGGAGATCATCATCCTAAGTAACTGACTTAGAAACAGAAAACCATATACCACAGGTTCTCACTCATATGTAGGAGCTAAATGGTCACAAAGATGGAAATAATAGACACTAGGGACACCAATAAAGGGATAGGTAGGGAGGGTTAGGGTTCAGAAACTTCTTATGGGCAAAATGTTCACTATCTGGAAGAATAGGCCATCTAAGACTCAATCCCCACCACTATACAAAATATTCATGAAATGAACATGCATGTGTAGCCCCGAATCTAAAATTTAAAAAGCAAAATGAGCATGCAAGCCAAAATCATATGGTGATTTTAATAATCATGAGGAAAATTATGATTTTTCATGAACTTTAAAAATCTTTTGTCATTCAAAACATCACATTGTATACCTTAATATATTCAATTTTACTTGATAATTATACCTCAATAAAGCTAAAAAAGATCATTTTAAAAAGTAAAATAAATAAATGGTAAAATAGTACACAGCTCATATATACATGTAAAAAAATACACACTGTTACCTTATTCTGACTTATTTTTTCAATAACAGCTAACACATATATTGGGTTTATTTATTGCCTGCCTATCCCTACTAGAATATAAGTGCCATGGGGACAAGTGATTTTGCCTGTTTGGGTTATAGCTGAACTCTCAGAACCCAGAACACTTTTTGGATCACAGAACTGCTCACCAATTATTTGGTGGTTGAATAAATAATTTTTTTTTCCTATATTTGATGGAGGTAGCAGACAAAACCAATCAAGAACCTTAAAGTACTGGAAGCTTCTCAGAGCAGCCAAGGTTGCTATTCAACAGTCTTGACGAGGATTTAGAACACCTCCTTTCATACTTCTAGGTCTCAGCTCATGTGGCCTTTGCCTTCTGACACTCTCCTCTTCTCAACAAGATGAAGTACCCTTGCTATCTGTTCCCAGAGTCCCCTACAGTTCTCATTTCAAGGTATTCATCACACCATATTGTAATTGCTTTTTAAATTGTCTTCCTTATAACACTGGATATTTTCTGGGGATGTACATGAAATTCTCGATAAACGCCTATTGAATAAATTTTTAAAATCTTTGTCAAAATATTTTTTAAAATTTTACTGTTGGTTGTAAATACATAGTGAGATAAAACAATAAACTAATATATATTTAGTGTATTGTATTCTAAAACATTAGAAACATTGAGAATGAATTTTTTTTTTTTTATATACAAAAAACTTACCAAGAGTGATCGATACCAGGCATCCCAGCACTTTGGGAGGTCAAGGAAACAGGATTGTCTGAGCACAAGAGTTCAAGACCAGCCTAGGCAACACAGTAAGACCTTAATTCCACAAAAATAATAATAATAATTAGCCGGGCATGGTGGCATGCACCTGTGGTCCAAACTACTTAAGAAACTGAGATGGAAGAATCTCTTGAACCCAGGAGGTCAAAGCTGCAGTGAGCAATCATCACGACACTGCATTCCAGCCTGGGCTACAGAGACCTCAACTCAGAAAAAAAAACGTAGATTGAACAGTGCTTTCCTTCTTCCTGTATAACCTACTACACGGGGTGAGCTTTTTTTCTCTGCCTTGGCAAATTGTCATATCCAATTTCTCAGTTTGGATCACCTCCCAATATTTTATCTTTTGTGCTTTTAATGTCATGAAATATCTCCAATAATTCCTTTACTGTGACTTTTTTGCCAGCATCACTTCACTTCCTCTGGAACCTCTTCATTCATAACCACATTCCTAATTTATGTGGTTGAATTCGCCCTCACAGCTTCCCCAGCAGCATACCTGAAGTCTCCCAAACAGCAGACATGTCAACATTTCCATAGTCAGCTATTTCTTCTATAACTTCATTTATATTCTATTTGAATTACACTTAAAGCATTATTACTTATTATTTCTTTGATGCTATTTCATCTTTGTTGACAAATTTTCACTTTAAAGTGTCCATTTTTGTAAAATGCCACATGATTTTACACCTGGAAGACAAGAAGACAACACAATGACACACTTTGCTGTCTGTGTGTGAACTGAATAACAGATGTGTGCCCATTTGTAATAAGACAAATTTGGTCCCTGACCATGATGCACATCTAGTATGTAGGTAGCAATTTGTGAATTTAAGGGCTTGTGGCCAAGTTTGTGTTTTATGCAGTATGTATTCAGTTAATATGACTTGGTAATGGAAAAATGAACTTTTGGGAGACTGATGTTATTAAACCGCACTGTGGCAACTATAATTCCAATGTTTAGAGCCCAAGCGTGGGCAACAAAATGCAATATTGTTTTTTGTTTCTGTGATAGTTCACTTAGATAGTTCACTTAGAAGAGCATAATTTTGTTCTTTTTTATGACTGCATAGTATTCCATCATGCATATGTAACACATTTTTTTTTATTCAGTTTACATTTGATAATGTTTTTGCTATTGTGAATAGTGTTGCAATGAACGTATATGTATAAGGGTCTTTTCGGTAGAGCAATTTAATGTTCCTCCGGGTATATTTCCAGAAGTGGGATTGCTGGATCATATAGGAGCTCAATTTTTAGTTCTTTTAGAAATCACCACACTGCCCTCCAAAAAGACTGAATTAACTTGTATTCCCAGCAACAATATAGAAGTGTTCCCTTTTCTCCACAGTCTCGGCAACAACTGTTGTATCATGACTTTTTAATGATAGCTATCCTGACAGGTGTGAGGTAGTATCTCATTGTAGATTTGATTTGCATTTCTCAGATAGTTTGTGAAGCAGAGCATTTTTCTATATGTCTGTTGGCTTGTTAAATGTCACTTTGAGAAGTGTCAGTTTATATCCTCTGCCCACTTTTTAATGGGATTATTAGTTTTGTTTGTTTTTTTCCTGTCACTTGGTTTGAGTTCCTTATACAGGGAATGCCAAAAAATGTATACACATTTTAAGTGTGATGTTCCCTCAAAAGATGGCATTAATCAAATGAGTGCTAGCATCACTATGCCACAGGCAGGACAGTCAAAGAAAATGGTGGAAGCACGGTTGAGCAAATGTCATACTACACATTGCTACCATAATTCGATTCAAATTCAAAAAGTAACATGTAGATAATCTCTCTTAAAATGTGTGTGCAAGGGAGGAGACTGGAGGCTGGCACAGGGGAAAAAAAATGAGTATACATGTTTCACCAATCCCCTACTGATACTGGATGTTCAGCTTTTGTCAGATATATAGTTTGCAAATATTTACTTACCATTCATGGGTTGACTTTATACTCTCTTGACAGTTTGTTTTGCTGTTTTCTTGTTTCTTTTTAGCTTGATAAGCTTCCACCTGTCAATTTTATATTTTGCTGCATTTGCTTTAGAGGGCCTAGCCATGAATTCATCACCTAGGACAATGTTCAGGAGAATGTTCCCTGAGTTTCCTTCAAAGATTCTTATAGTATGAGGCTTCTGCACTGAAGTCTTTTGATAGATATGGGTCCATTTTTATACTTCTGTATGTGGTTAGCCAGTTTTCCCAGCACTTTTTGCTAAATATGGTTTCCTTTCTCCCATGTTTGTTTTTGTCAGTTTTGTCAAAGATGAGTTGGTTGAAGGTCTGTAGTTTTATTTCTGAATTCTCTGTCCTGTGCCATTGATTTTTGTGCCTATTTTTGTACCAGTACCTTGGTGTATTGGTTATTGTAGACTGGTAGTGAAGTTTGAAGTCTACGAGTGTGATACCTCTAGCTTTACTCTTTTTGATGAGTATTTCTTTAGCTATTTGGGTTCTTTCTTGCTTTCATATAAATTTTTGTATTGTCTTTTCTATGTCTGTGAAATATGCTGCTAATCTGATAGGGATTGTGCTGAATCTGTAGATTACCTTGGGTAGAATGGATATCTTGATGAAATTGATTTTTCTAATCCATGAGCATGGGATGTTAGTTTAGTTTGTGTTATTAGTTTGTGTCATCCTTGATTTTATTGAGCAATATTTTGTGAATATCACAGTCTTTCAACTCGTTTGTTAGGTGGATCCTGAGATATTTTATTTGTGTGTGTGTATGTGTGTGTTTATTGTGAATGAGATTGTGTTTATTATTTGGGTCTCTGCTTGCCTGTTGTCTGTGTATAAAAATATAAATGTTTTTTGAACATTGATTTTGTTTCTGAAACTTTACCAAAGCCATTTACCAGTGAGAGGGGTTTTTTGACAGACTCTCTAGAGTTTTCTAGGTATAGAATCATATCAACTGCAAAGAGCAATAACTTAACTTCTTCTTATTTGGATACCCCTCATTTCTTTGTACTGCCTGATTACTCTGACCAGGACTTCCGTTATATGTTAAATAGGAGAAGTGAGAGGGCATCCTTGCCTTGTTCTAGTTCTTAGAGTGAATGCTTCCAGCTTCTGCCTATTAAGTATGATGTTGACTGCACATCTGTCATATATGGCTCTCACTATTTTGAGGAATGTTCCTCCAATGCCTACTGTTTGAGGGTTTTTATCAAGAAGGAATGTTAAATTGTATCGAATAATTATTCTGCATCTATTGAGATAATCATGTGGTTCTTGGTTTTATACCTGTTTAAATGGTGGATTACATTTATTAAATTGTGTATGTTGAACCCACTTTGAAATCTGGGAATGAAGCCAACATGTTCATGATGGGTAATCCTTGTAATGTGTTGTCAGATGCATTTCACTAGACTCATATTAAGAATTTTTGCAGGCCTTCCTGGTATAGCAGCTCATGACACAGTTGCTCAGCTTGGACCCTAGAGATTCCCAGGATGCAGAAGTCAAGCGCCATTTTTTAAAAAACAAAAAAACTCTTCCTGGGAAGAAAATACTGGGAAAGACTGACTAAGTGGGGGCTCATGAGCAAGTGGCCAGGGCCCTCATGGTGAAGCAGCTGGTGCTGCAGCTTCTCTGCTCGGTCCCTAGCACTTCCCAGGTTGCAGAAGCCAAGTGCCATTTTTTTAATGACAAAAGTTTTCCTGTGAAGAAGCAGTGGGGAGAGAGTACCAGCGCCTGACTCTGCTGCACCACTGCAGCAAGTGACTGCCAGCTCCAGGCTTTGCCTCACCACTTGAGCACCTGGCTGGACACTGGCAGCAAGGGCTGCAGAGGGATCCCAGAGGCAAAGTCCCACTGGAGAAGATGAAAGAAGCACCCTGCCAACATCTTGAAAATGGGACAGAAAAGGGCTCTGACTTGCTCATCATGAAGCAACAGACCCAATCTCTGTGACTGACGATCAACTACTCAGGGGTTGATCATGGCCCAGAGGCAATATCCTGAAAGCACAAACTTTGGAGGGAACTGATGAGTGCTGAGTCTCAGGTGCCCCACCACCTACCCTGATCTAGTCATGGGACAAAGGGTGTGGCCAGAAAAGGACAAGCAAGAACTCCAAAGAGATCAGTGGTGAGTCCACGGCTGACCTAACCCCCCTCCTCCCCAGCAATCCTCTGCATGTCAGAACCACACAGCCGGGGCACAACTGAGAGGGACAAACCCAGGAGGAGCCTGGATGTCAGTCACAATAGGAGAACTCCATTCCAGGATCGACCTGGCTGGGGCACCCTCGTGAGTAGTGAGTACATACCTGGTGAAGAGACAATCCCACACCTCCCCACGGGAGGGGATCTCCCTGACCATACAAGAGTGGGAGGAGAGGACTGCAGCTCCACCCATCCCTACTGCCCCTCCCCCCTCCCTGCTTCAGACACTGGGGAGAGAGTGAAAGAGGCGAAAACTCTGTAGGAGAAAGCAGAGCAGACAAGAGAAACAATTACAGAGCTTGCCACAAGAGGGCAGGTTTTTTCTTTTTTTTGTTTCTTTTTAATTTTTTCAAAAAATTTAAAAATTTTGCCTGTTTTCTTGTTAGTTCATCTATTTAAAATATTTTGCCTTTATGCATGAATGTATGTGAGGGGTTTGATCTACATCCCCCCTCTTTTTTTTTTCTTTTCTTTTTCTTTCTTCTTTTTTTTTGTTGTTTTCTGCTTATGTGTGTATGTGCATGAGTGAGTGTCCATCTTTTATTTTTATGTTGTTGTTGGTTTGTTTTTGCTCTTTTCTTCTCTTTTTTTTTTAGTTTAAGATGTGTGTCAATATATTTGTGAGGGTTTAATCTGAATTCTTTTGTTTTGCTTTGTTTTCTTTTATTTTTTCTGGTTTTTCTATTTTGTCTCCATTCATTTTGTGCTAGGCGTGTGTGTATTTAGTTTTCCTGAGTTTTTGTTGTTGTTGTTGTTTGTTTTGTTTCACTTTGCTTTGGGGGGGTTGTTTGTTTGTTTTTAAGTGGGAGTCTCACTCTGTCACCCGGAGTAGAGTGCAGTGGCATGCTCCCAGTTACCACAGCCTTGACCTGCTGGGCTCCAGTGATCCTCCCACCTCAGTCTTCCAAGTAGTCATAGCTACAGGTATGCGCTACCACACTTTGCTAATTTTTTGATTTATTGTAGAGATGAAGACTCGCCAATTTGCCCAGGTGGGTCTCAAACCCATGGTCTCAGGCTATCCACTCACCTTGGCCTCCCAAAGTGCTGGGATTACAGGCTGAGGCACTGAACCCAGTCTCAATTTGTTGTTATTCCAGTTTGGTTTGGGGGTGTGTGTGTTCAATTGTTTTTTCCTTTGGTTTCTGCTTTCATTGTTCTGTTTGTTGTTGTTGTTGTTGTTTCAATTCTTGTCCATCTTATTTCATTATTATTCTCTGTGCTACTCATTGCTGTCACTGTATCTTGGACTCAGGGGGAACACACATGTACCCATTGCATCATCATATAGAGTTTTGTGGGGAGTGAGTCTCAGGGAACACATACCACAATCAGTGAACATTGTAATTTGCAAGTAGTTTCTGAATCCTAGCTCCCCATCCCCTACCTTATTTGACTTTCAAAACTACAAGAGATAGCAAAGCTTCTCACCCACAGTCCTGTTTTAAAATAGAACAGATCCAGAGCCCAGATCAGGGAAAAATAGAAGGCTGAGCAAACATCAGAAGGGAAAGCCTCTCACATTAACATTGAATAATGGAACTGAAGAGAAAAGCAAGAGATCTGTTACAAATAAGGAAAAACCAAAGGAAGACCACAGGTAATTTCAAGTGTAACAAAAAGAAAACTCCCGAAAAATCAGACCTCAGAGCCCAAACAATGAAAGTCACCAATGACTGGCTCCAGAATATGACAGGGATTAGGGAATGGATGGAAAGAGGGATAAGACTCAAGAAAGACAAGATGCAACACTGAAAGGAGTTGTAACAGAGATTCTGGCAATAAAAAATTTTATCCAGGAAATAAATAACAAGATGACAAGCATGGACAACAGAATTAATCTAGCTGAAGAAAGAATCTCAGAACTTGAAGAACAGAACATGGAATTAACCCTTTCTGTAAAAACAAAACATAGAAAGAAAACTCAGAAAGAAAGAGCAAAGCCTACAAGAGATGTGTGATTATATCAAGAGGCCAAACCTACACCCGATTGGTATCCCTGAAGAAGAAAGGGAAATGGGAAATACCTTGGAGCAAGTTTTCCAGGAGGCAATCAAAGAAAACTTTTCCCATCTCTCCAGAGATGTGAGGATCCAACTACAGGAGATACAGAGAACCCCCAAAATACATCAAATGAAAAGACCAATCCCTAGACACATAGCAATTCACCTACACAAAGTAGGCACAAAAAAATCCTAGGCAAGAGAGAAAGATCAGGCTACCTACTGGGATAAACCAATCAAAATAGCAGCAGACCTATCACCAGAAACACTACAAGCAAGAAGGGACTGGAGTCCAATATTCAAAGTCTTCAATGATAAACAATTTCAACCAAGATTTCCTACCTTCATCAGTGATGGAGAATTAAAATTCTTCCCAGATATCCAATCCCTAAGAGATTATGCAGCTTCCAGACCAGCTCTAGAGGAGACATTTAAAAAGGAATTAAGCACAGAAGAAAGAAAATCATGAATGACCACACACTTCCAAGGAAACAGCAGAGCCCAGAATCAACAGAGAATACAGTGCAACAACAAACTTGAAAACAAATATATACATCAACTCCAAAGCCAAAAGAAAACAAGCAAATAAAGAAAAAAATTTTATAAGACCCATATGACAGGGATAAACAATCACATCTCAGTAATCAACCTGAATGTGAATGGACTAATTACACCACTAAAATACCCAGAATGGCAAACTGGATAAGAAACCATAACCCAATTATTTGCTGCATCCAGGAAACTCATCTTACCACTAAGGATGCACACAGATTCAAAGTAGAATGATGGAAAATGAATTTCAAGGCAAATGAATAATAAAAGAAGGCAGAAGTCATGATCTTAATATCAGACAAAACAACATTTATGCTAGCAAAAATTTTAAAAATTACAAAAGGACACAACATAATGATAAAAGGTTCAATCCATCAACAAGAAATTTCCATTCTAAACAGGAGCACCAGCATTTATAAAGTAACTATTAAGTAAACTAAAAATAGATATTGACTCTAACACTATTATAGCAGGGAACTCAAATACCCCACTAACAGCCCTAAATAGATCACTGAGGCAAAAAATCAACAAGGAGATAGAGAACTTGACACTTGACCAAATGGACTTAATCGATACCTACAGATTATTCCACCCAACCACCACAGAATATATATTCTACTCATCACCACATGGAACATACTCCAAGATCAATCACATCCTTGGCCATAAATCAAACATAAACAAATTCCATAAGATTGAAGTATTGCCATGCACCTTCTCAGACTACAGTGGGATAAAAATAAATATCAACCACAAAATTTCCCCAAAGTCGACAAAAACATGGACAATAAACAGCATGATGATGAGCAACTACTGGGTCAACAC
>NW_007232751.1:0-21003 GCF_000164805.1 Carlito syrichta | reverse complement strand
GAAGAGAAGGGACAGAAAAGAAACTGATGAAGAACTCTAGTGGAATGAGAATAAGCTCAGGAAACTGATACTTGGGCTCAAACTCCTAAATGCTCTTTACTAGCTATAGATCTTTGGAAAATTAATTTATTTCCTGTGATTTAGTTTTTTCATCTGAAATATCAGAAGTAGAACAGAAATAATGAATTATACAGAGTTGATATTGGGTTTAATTAAGACAGCACAGATATAAAGGCTAGACAAATGAAAAGATGCTCAAAAATATTAGGTGAATTAAGAGCACAGTTGCTCTGACACAGTTATCTATCTACAGAATATCTTACTTATTTACACAATTCTTCCCATTTTAAGAGGTATTCCAAAGAAGAGAAAAGGGTATGTCTGATCTTTGAAATCAGACAGACCTGGGTTCAAATTCTAACTCTGCCACATAGTAGCTATGTCATACCTCGTGAGTTACACAGCCTCCCTGAGAAAACAAAATCTTTAGTATACAGTTATTTACAGCAGTGCCACTCAAAATGTGGTCTGTGGACTAGTGTTTATCCATATGAGATCATTATAAACTTGAGTAACATATTAAATTATTGTCCCACAGTTTCTAAGGGTCAAGGGGGTCTGGCCACAGCTGAATGAGACTGGGTTTTGTGGCTCATGCCTGTAAATTCAAGCACTTTTGGGAGGCTGTGATGGGAGGACAGCTTGAGGCCTGGAATTCAAGACCAGTATAGGCAATAATCTTCAGTAGGCTCCAGGCTAAGGATCCAAACTACCTCTAATGACCACTTTTAGGCCAGGAGCAATGGCTCACACCTCTAACTCCAGGAGTCCAAGGCTGCAGTGGGCTGTGATCACACCACTATACTCCAGGAGACCCTTTCAATGGGTAAGAAGCATGCTTGTTTGCTGTGGTCACTGAGTCTTCAATTTTGTCCTTTTCAGTCACATTGTAATTTTGAAACAGCTTATCACTTGCACTTCTTCAAATGTAAATTTAGTCCTTTGCATTAACACTTGCTCCATGGACTGTGGCCAAGCCGGCTCTCCTCATACCTTTATAAAGTCTCCAAAATCTAAGCAAGCCATCTGCATTGATAAAAACATGGTACCAGTAGCTGAAAGAGATATGAGAATTTCATTAGTATGCTAATCACCATAAAACTCTTCTTTGAGTTTGTCACAGGGTTCTTAGTAATAGACATTTTAAAAAGTCATGAATGAATAATTCCAAATGTTAATGATTATTCTCCCTAGATTATGGCAATGATATATTATCTATATTTCCCTTTTATGCATTTCAGCATGAAATTATTTTGCAATGAACATAAACTTTTATCATTAGAATAAACATTGATACTGTTTTAAAATGAGAATGCAATGAAATAGATATTGCATGACATGAAGTTATTTATTTTCAAGACTTTCTTTAAAGTAAATACATTTGCCCCTTTGTATCTGTGGATTTATTCCAGAACCTCCTGCAGACATGAAAATCCACAGATGCTCAGTCTCTGATATAAAATGGTGTACTATTTGTGTATAGTCTATTCACATTCTTCCATGTACTTTAAATTATCTTTAGATTCCTTGTAATATCTAATACAATGTAAATGCCGTGTAAATAGTTGTTATACTCTATTGTTTAGGGAATCATGTCAAGAAAGAATTCACAAATGTGGAGCCCAAGGATACAAAAGGCCAACTGTGTACAGTTTATGATCATAATATACATCAACCATATCAAAATGTATACTGGTGTATATTGAGAACTCTTAGATTAACATAGAGTAAAATAATACAGTTCTACTATACTTATACCTGTGGGAAGCATTTTTATTTTTATTTAAGTAGAAACATGTACACATAGGTGAAGTTGTACCCTTTATGATCAATTTTACATTCCAGTTAATATTGATGGATGAGGGGCATCCCCTGGTAACAAAGTGGCAAAATTCCCGTAGGCCTCTCTGACTGATACACTCACATAATCCTTTCCATTTTTGTTTGAGATGCCATAATTACTGAAGAAATTGCCCTGAGAAGATCACTGGGAAGATCTCAAAAAATATATTTTTCTTAGTATAGTATTTCTTACACTTCAGGGTACTCAAAACTAATCTGTTTGTGCTAAACAATTAGATGGTTTTTAGTAAAATCTGAATGGACATTATATTTTTATAGTTTTATTTTAATGTCCTTGTTATTGGTTCATGTTCTTCACTTTCAGACATTTAGAGAGTTTTCAAAATCATGATATCATTTAAAAATAAATTTAAGTCTGAGCATGGTGGCTCACACCTATAATCCCAGCACTTTGAGAGGCTGAGGTGAGAGGATTTCCTGAGCCCAGGTGTTTGAGACTAGCCTGGGCAGTTTGGCAAGACCTCATCTTTACAATAAATCAAAAAAAATTAGTTCTGCGTGGTGGCACACAACTGTATTTCCACCTACTTGGAAGGCTGAGGCGGAAGAATCACCTGAACCCAGCATGTTGAGGCTGTGGTGGCCACGAGCATGCCACTGCACTCCAGCCTGGACGACAGAGTGAGACTCTGAGTAAAAAATAAATAAGCAAACAAAGAAGCAAACAAATAAATAAATTTAGACTATAAGTGTATGATCTTTTACCTATTAGTTATACCACTTTTATGTTTTTTCCTCTATTGTTGGCTATAAAACTACTGTTCTACTATAATCTTTTCTGTAAGATTTCACCAACTTTATATTTTACCTTCTTTGTATGTATGGTATAGTGGTTAAATGTGAAGCATTTGAAACCTGACCTGAAATATAATCCCAAATCTGTCAACTATTAATTTATACCTTAGCCAAGGTACCTACTAAATCTACCATGTCAGTTTCTTCATTTCTTATGAAAATTAAACAATATATAATGTAAAATACTATAAAATTCAAATATTAGTTTTTTATAATTGTTGTATTTGCAAAAACTTAACTGAGGTGTTGCCATTATTTTTACTTTTTCTGTATACTAATCTAATCATCATTCATTCATTCAACATGTATTTATTAATTCACAGGTCCAGTGGCCTAGCACTGTAATAGTTTTTGCCCTCTTGAAATTTATAGTTTAATGGTACGAAGTACTGAAAAATATTTTTTGGCTTCTTGCACAGACTCTAGGAGAAAACATGATTTAACATAAGCTATCCTGTGGATTAATTTATTCATGTTTTTAAGTTTTACATTTATTCACATGAAAACAATAATCTTTAGTATACAGTTGTTTCCAGCGATACTACTCAAAATGTGGTCTGTGGATTAGTGTTTGTCTATATGAGATCATTATAAACTTGAGTAACAAATTATTGTCCCACAGTTTCTAAGGGTCAACGGGGTCTGGCCACAGTTTGTCTGGACCCCTCTCTCTCATGAGGTCATGGTCAAGCTATTGTCTATGGCTGCAGTCTTTTGTTTTTTTAAGCAGGAATTATTGAGAGGACAGAAACACTCCCACAGTGGGAGGGGACCCGAAGGGGTTGCCCTAGGGCTGCAGTCTTATTTGAAGACATGGCTAGAAGAGGATCCACATCCACGCTCACTCTTAGGACCACTTCATAAGGCTGCCTCAGGGCAGTGGACATCCCCAAAGTGAGCAATTCAGTTGAGAATAAACTCAGCCAAGAGGGAAGTCATTTTCTTTTGTAACCTATTTTTGGATGTCACATTCCATCGCGTCTGCCTCTACTATATTTCGTTGTGTTAGAAGTGAATCACTTAATCACACATTATGTATAGTATTGGTTTGTTGTATCTTTTTCTTGCTTTTCCTAGCACCTGTGAGGTGTTATTGCAAGTAATTATTTTAGTGATATTAAGAAATGTATATTTCATTTGCAAACTTTTTTCTTAGTGTACTTTGTAATATAGAAATAAATACTTCATATGCTAGAAGTTTCTCATCAACATTTGATTACTTTTTATAATGCTATACCATATATACATTTTATAACAGTATCAGAATTAGCCTTAAAAGTTTATCAGCTTTGGTCAAGTGATTTGTATAAATATATTCACTTACTGTTTTTTTCATATATGCTAATGCCATGATTTAAAATTCTGATTTGATCATTTAAACTGTTACCTTTTAATAAAGATGACTATTTTGACCTTTTAGAAATTATAGTCATATAACCACAAATTATAGTCACATAGAACTGACAAAAGAGAACTTTTTGTGGTTTTTAAGGCTTTAGCATTGACATTATCCTAAAATTCAAGTCAAGCTTTTTTAGTTTACTTTAAATCAATGAATACAATATTAAGGTAACAAAATATAGACCTACACAGATTTAAAAATTAATACCTGATGTTGAATGTGTTCTCATGATGCTGAACTATATGAATGCCTTGTCATAATATGTTCAGCATGACTGATTTAAAAATTTCATGTATCACTGTCTAGAGTATGTGCAGAAACATTTTATCTTCATGAAACCTGACAAGTAAATAAGTTTTTATGGGATGGGTGCCATTTCTTTTTTCTTACTTCCCTAAAATTAGGTGGCCCTTTGAGGGAGAGAATGAGATAGTATTTTTTTCACCTGTCATTTATTTAGTGATAAAGAGTTTGTTCTTACTATGGTTTCTCAATTAACTACATGCTAGTATTTGCAGTCATGTCTGTAGGCTTGATCACACTTTAGAGGAAAAAGTAAGAATGAAAGTGAGAGGAGAGAATCTACAATTGTTGAAAACTTACTATTTGTTTACTGTGCTAGGGGCTGTTACATTTGGTATCACACATTTAAGCTTTAACAACCCTGGAAAGTAAGTTTTACAGACCGGAACACCAAGATTCATAGACGTTGAAGTCATATAAATTGCCCAAGAAGGCACAGCTAACAGCTAGCTTAGTTTCAGAGTTTAAATTTACATCCAGGTCTATCTAGCTTCGCAGCATGCATCCATGGTATGATATCATAATGCCTCTTAAAGTTGAGCTTTTTAAAATTGTGTTGTTAAAATAAGCAGTTAGTATATTTAGATCTCATTAATAAACAGACTATTACAGCTGCTAGAAAATGAAGAAATCGGCAGCAATGGAGTAAGAAACAATACAAAGGTTATGACTCAGAAGAAACAGGTGCAGTTTGGCAAAGAGAGTAATTGAAAAGATCTTTTTTTTTTTTCCAGGACAGCCTGGAATAATAATAGTCTATACAATTCTTTTTTATTTTATCCTTCCAATAATGTAGGATAAATTATAGTGATAAGTAGTGTGATATCTCAGTTTTTCATGTGTAGTATAACCCTTCCCTGTTATGTTGGTTTCTATTGTAGTTTTATATTAAAATGGTGAACCTCCAGATTACAGAACTTTAAAAAACATAGTATCAAAAAGGAATGAAAAGAGAAGCTTTTTCTCCTCTTCTCAGGACATAATATCAACAATCCCTTAAGATCTGTGCACTTTACTGAAGCACAATTAGTCTTTCCAGCATCACTTCTATAAACATAGATATGCTTGGATAAAGAAAATGTGATTTATATGAATCTGTGTGTGTATACAGACAGATACACACACACACACACACACACACACACACACACACAAGGACTACTATTCAGCGATAAAAAAGCATGAAGTCATGTCTTTTGCAGCAACATATTTGTCACTGGAGGCCATTATCCTAAGTGAAACAACTAGAAAAAGAAAGTCAAAAACCACATGTTCTCACTTAAAAGTAGGGGTTAAACAATGGGTACATATATTGTGGGTATGTGCAATGGGTATACTCAGTAGACATTGGAGACTCCAAATGGTGGAGGAAGGGAGAGGGGTAAAAGATGAAAATGTACCTGTTGAGCACAGTGTACACCCTTCGGGTGAGAGTTGCATGAAAAGCTTGGACTTCACCACTACATAATATGTCCCTGGAACAAAACCACACTTGTACCCCCTAAATCCATATTTAACAAAACTACCAAGTTTTCATTGTTAGTGAATGTGGAAAACTTTTACAAAATATGCAACTCATCATTAGAGAGAAACTTATAAACTGGGCTTGGGGTATTTACTTTTGAATTGGCAGTTTAGTTAATGCAGGAGAATATCAGAATATTTTTCATTCTGTACTAAAAAAGATAATTTCAACTTATTGTTCTTTAAGAGTGAATGTAATATGTCTGTAGGGTGAGGGAGAGTATGGGTTATTTTTTACTGCCTCCTGTCTCATTCTTCATTAGAAACAAGTAAATGAATAGAAAAATGAAGAAGGAAGAAGGCAGTAGGAAAAAATATATAAATGGTTCTCACAGAGGAGGCCTCTGTCCAATGAAAGATTGAATTTTCTTTTAGCATGCATACACCTGGTTTAGGGTTTGTGGGGTTTCATTATTTCTGTTCTTTCTCCCACTGAAGCATATAAATCAAATCTTTCTAATAATCCATTCTAAGATACCTTTGAAAATTTTCATCTTGTTGCAAAGTTATTAAAAGCTAAAGATAGAAACACAAAGTGGCAACCTGTACTTTCATTTCCATCATAAAGTTGCGGGCATGTGGTTTCTGTGTATGCATTCATGTGTGTTTTTGTGAAATAATTGGAGAACATGGAGAAATAATCTGCTAGTATTGGGACTGTGATTTTTAAAATTTTATTGAAAATATAAAAAGTATTTTTACAGTAAATGAAAAAAAGGAAATTTTTAAGTCAGTCATGTAAGATATTGATTTGACAATTACTATTTTGCTTAGAGTAATATTCTTAATTCATTTTATTTAAGCTTAGAGAATAAAAAGAACTTTTTTTAAGAAAAATTTTATTTTAAAGATGTAGGGTACAATTCAGGGTTAGGTATACAAATGGTTATTATACAGGTAAAGTTTGGACCTTATTTTGCTCCCCTCTTCTCCTGGTTTGAGATCAGGTACCCTTTTTGATGAAGTGTTCCCTGCCACCACCCTGGGAGTTTCCCACTACTGACAATTCCTTTCTTTTAGTATCATGATAAATGCTAGGGTCTACTTATGAGTGAGAACGTGTTACTCAGTTCTGTTTCTGCGATTGATCACTGAACATTACAGACTCTAAATCCATCCAAGTTGCTGGGAAGTTCATAATTTTGTCCTTCTTTATGGCTGCATAATATTCAACTGTATATATATACCACATTTTTTTTACCCAGCCTACTTTCGATGGGCAGCACAGTTGGTTCCATGTTTTTGCTGTTGTGAATATTGCTGCAATAAATATTCATGCATGGGTATCTTTTTTGGAGAATGATTTGAGTTCCTCCAGGTATATTCCCAGAAGGGGAATTGCTGTGCCATGTGGGAGGTCCATTTTTAGATCTTTAGGAATCACCACACTGTTTTGCACAGAGGTTGCTAGTTTACACTCCCACCAACAGTGTAGAAGTGTTTCCTTTTCACTGCAGCCTTTCCAGCATCTGTTGTTTTTTGAGTTGCTGATGATGGCCATCCTGACTGGAGTTAGGTGCTCTTTCAGTGTGGTTTTAATTTGCATTTCTTTAATGATTCGCATTTTTTTCCTGTATCTGTTGGCTGCTTGTATGTCTCCTTTTGAGAAGCGTCTGTTCATATCTTTTGCCCACTTTTTAATTGGGCTGTTTGTTTTTTTCTTTTCAGATACTAGATGTTAGGCCTTAAAAAGAACTTTTAATCACAGTTGTAAGTTTTGTGCTCAGTGCTTAATCAGTACAAAGCATTAAGTATCTGAATATGTGGGAGATTTAAAGATAATATTTATTTTAAGATGTATAAAGGTCTTCCGAAGAAATTTGGTTATTTACAGTATATTAGAAATAGAAAACGCGCTCCATAAGGAGCTTACTGTAGTTTAGTTTTCCACAAATTCACATTTTTTCTCTTTCTGTCTCCTCCCTCTCCTAACCTTCTCTCTCACCACCTTTGGTATATTTTGCATATTTTCTGGTAGATTAGCTCCAGATGACCTTGGTCACTATGGGGTATTGTTTACATAGTTTTGAATGCCTTTTGTAACTGGAAGGAACCCTACCACACAAAAACATCTTTCTTAGGATTACTTCTGAAAAACTCCAAGTTTTAATCCTTACTACCACCAAAATCAGATGTTTGCCTTATATTTTTAACTGGTAACCTGAACAGTCAGTGGTAGAATCAGACAGGGAAGAAATTGAATATTTTCAGAGAAAATGTCCTTTTAAACCAATATGCTAACCACAAGAAGCCAGAGTTCTTTTGAGTTGTGCATTACTGTGTGTGTTTCTGAGTTGAAGCGAAACAAATTGCATTCTGTAGTATTGGACTGTAAACATATTTGACCATTTTCTTTTTCAAAAAAGATTTGTTTCTAAAGTTGCAGTTATTTCCATTTATAGGATTTGGGACTTTATGTATGATATTACCCAGAAATCATAGGACACATGCTAATTTCAAAGCAAAACAGACCATAAAATTCATCTGTATGATTTGTGAACTGTAGCTTTTCCTTGGGAATGATTGAAATGTACCTTGTTCTCTTTTATAGTCTCTTGTTTCAAAATAAAGGGAGTGAATTAAGAAAAGTTAGACTAGTGATTTGCACCGTCCTAGAAATTTGACTTAACTTTAATGATAATAATGATGACAATAACTATTGATTGAGAACTTACTGTGTGCAAGACACCATACTAGGCACTTAACTTACATTATTTCCTGCCTTCAGAAAGTCATTTAAAGGATGATGAAATCTCATTTTCCAGGAAAACATGGAAAATAATTATCCTTTGTAGTATGTTTGTTGGGAGTTCCTTGTAATCTGTTGATTTCTAGATAATGAAACTCATTGCAAAACTAGGGAAAATCAGGGATAATCAGGACTAATGAGAGATTTGGGAATATTTGGAAAGATTAACAGAAATACGAATTCATAAAAAAACAAAAACATGCTTAATACAATGACATAAATGATAGGGCTAAAAGAAACTCAAAGTGATCCAAATAAACTAGCCTTGATATGTTGTTTAATGCCTTTGTTGTCCAGTGTTCTTGTTGTTGTTGTTCTTGGGTTTTTTTTGGTTTAGAAATAATTGAAAAGTATTTAATCAAGGAAATTGAATTTTGCCAAGTAACATAATCTCCAAAAGAATAAATATAAGTGAGATTCTTTTGAATGTCAATGAAGCCTAGTGAGGACTCTAATATGTAAATTCAAGATATTCTTATTTTCTGATACAAGTCCCTGAAAGCTTTGATAAATCATTTACCCACCAAATATCTTAGGAAAATCAACTTTGTAAAATGGGAAATTGCTTAGTACATGTACTTGTCCATGTTTAATGTAATGTTGAAAATGTTGAAAAAGGGGAGAATACAAGTATTTTTTAGAAGCACGTATTTTGGAAAAGCAGTTTTCCTCATGATCTTTTAATGTGATTATGTGATCTTGCTATGTGAATAATAGAATGAGATGATGATATAAACTCAGATTGTTCAGTCATTCAGCAAATATTTATTGAGCACCTACTGTGTGCCAAGCACTATTTGAAGCTCTTTGGATATATCAATGGAAAGTTCCCTATCCTTATGGAGCTTACATTTTCACAGGGGAGACCAGCAGCAAACTGACATAACACATACGTATATTTTGTTAGAAAATGATGGCCAGGCTCAGTGGCTCAGCCTGTAATCCCAGCATTTTCGGAGGCCGAGGCAAGTGGATTGCCTGAGCCCGTGGGTTCAAGACCAGCCCGGGCAATTTGACAAGATCTTGTCTCTACAGTTAATAAAAAATTAGCCGGGTGTGGTAGTGCACACCTGTAGTTCCGGCTACTTGGAAGACTGAGGCAGAAGGATTGCTGGAGCCCAGCAGGTTAATGCTGGAGTGGCCGTGAGTGTGCCACTGCACTCCAGCCTGGGCAACAGAGTGAGATTCTTACTCCAAACAACAACAACAACAAAAAAGATAAGAGCTAAAAAACAACAGGGCATTGAGAAGAGAGGATGGTAGGAGTAATCAGGCTGTGAATTTAAGTAGGGAGACCAGGGTAGGCCCCCACTGACAAGGTATTATTTAAGCAAAGGCTTGAAGGAGAGAGGTGGGAATGAGTCAAGAGGATATCTGGCGTAAGAATTCCCCAGAAGGGAGTAGTCAGTGCAAAAAGGCCCTCAAGGTAAGTGTATGCCTGGCAGTGTTGAGCAACAACAAAGAGACCAGTGTGGCCAGAGAGTGGTGAGCAAGAGTGAGAGTACTAGAGATGAGGGTAGACAGCAGGGATCCAGATTGAAGGTCCTTGAAGATCCTTTTAAGGAATTTGGGTTTTATTCTGGAGTGAGAAGGAATGGCATGGCACAGCTTTCACCAAAGGAGTAACATGATCTAACTTGTCATCTACATGAATCTGTTGTGCTACTGCGTTGATAATTGTCCACAGGAGAGCAAAGGTAGAAGCACAGAGACTATTGAAGAGACTTTTGGAATACTCCGGGCAAGAGAGAAGGGTGGTTCAGAAGAGAGTTTAAGCAGTACAAATATAAGTGGTTAAATTCAGGGTGTTTCTTGAAAGCAGAGCCCACAGGATTTCCTGACACTTCGGATGTGAGTGCATAAGAAGGGGAGGGGTGAAGAATAACTCTGAGGTTATTTGCATGAACAATTGGAATGGATTGGAGTTGCCCTCCGTTGAGATGAGGAAGGCTGTAAGTGGAGCTGGTTTGGGGGACGGAGGCAGATGAGAAGATCAATTCTGGACATGTTACACTTGAGATGTCAGACAGGTTGGAGCTGGTGCTGTAGATCTGGGAGTCATTGGCATATAGATGACACTGAACATATGTCTGTGAAACTGGACACACACTGCAGAGTATTAGGCATCAATAGGCAGGAAGGTAGCTGACATCTATTAGGCTGATACTTAAGTTCGTAGCATTTGTTTTTGGAATGACTACACTGTGGTGTTGGGAGTTTATCGTTTGTTATTTGGAGTGACAATGTTGTGCTTGTGAATATGCCTTGAATTTTGCAGATTTGAGGAAAGTTTGTGCTATGTGTGGGCTAAAGAAGATGAAGTGTCAAGTGGAGAAAACGAACACTTCACCATATTCTTCTGTTTTAGTTTAACAGGAGTAAAGGAGCGAGGGTGGCTGGAAACATCTGTGCTGTGTACAGGGAGAATGCCATTGGAGAAAGTACAGCGAGAAAATCATTTTTTTTCCTTCCAAAGAAGGCCGCTTTGACCTCAGTGATTCCTCACATTCTGGAAGGCCACTGGACTTTGATGAAGACCATTTAAACCAGTGGAGCCCAGCCTTTTTGGCATCATGGACTGGTTTGTGGAAGATAGTATTTCCCTGGACAGGAGGTGGGGGGATTGGTTTCAGATTATCCAAGCATGCAACATTTATTGTGCAACTTATTTATATTATTATTACATTGTAATAAATGATGAAATAATTATACAACTCACCATTTTAAAAAAAAGGCACAGATGGAAGTGGTAAATAAAATAATGGGTGGGCCACGTGTGGACTAAAACAAGTGCCACATTTTGACTTAAAGCCTGCTGCCAGATGCAGCTGTACAATTGAAGTGCATCAACTCACCTGCCACTCACTGATAGGGTTTTGATGTGGGTCTGCAAGCAGTTGAGTGGTTATGGCCTCTGTACGATCAAACCTCACTGCTCATGCTAGTCTGTACTTGCAACTGCTCCTCAGCGCTAGCACCACACCCTCAACTCCACCTCAGGTGATCAGGCATTAGCGTCTCATAAGGAGTGCACATCCTGCACCCCTCAGATGCACAGTTCACAACAGAGTTTGCATTCCCATGAGAATTGAGTGCTCCAATTGATCTGACAGGAGGCAGAGCTCCAGCGGTAATGCAAATGCAAACAATGGGACTTGACTGTAAATTCAGATGAACTTAACTTGCTTGCCCACCACTCACTTGCTATGCAGTCTGGTTACTAACAGCAGGCCCAGGATCAGGATTGCTTATAGCCCAGTTCTCTTGCCACAGTTAAGGACCAAAAATAATTCTTCGTAGAGTTCTTTGGCTAGCTAATTAATATATGTGAAATGGCAGTAATGCAATAAATGTTTCCTGTTATACATTCCCTCATTTAAGGACAAGGTAACAGGATGTGGTGGTGCAAACCTGTAGTCCCAGCTACTTGGGAGACTGAGGTGGATGGATTGCTTGAGGCCAAGAGTTCAAGTCCAGCCTGGGCAATGTAGTGAGATCCCATCTCTATAGCATCAATATCAAAAAACAAAGAAATAAAAACAAAAACAGGCATGATAGTTCTTTACTCTTTAGTAGTGGTGACATTCACCGGCTTTACTAGAAAATTAGAAATAATTGGATTAGTGAAGCACAAGGTAAAATATAGGATAATATTAGGCTAATATTATTCAAATAATAATATTCAAATGATGAAAGCAGAAAACTAGCTAATATCTGCTTGGGCACTGAGAAACCACATCTATACCTGCAGTACCCATACTTGGGAGCACATTGAAATGACCTGGGCATCTCTTAAAAAGACTCCTACCTGACTTCTACTCCCAGACCTTCTGCCTTATTTGGTATGGGGTGAGACTTTGACATTCAGGTTCTTAAAATCTTTCCAAGTGGGCCTATTGGGCAGCAAAGTTTGAGAAATACTGTGGTGTATACTTTTTTTTCCAAAGGAACCACCACTAATAATCACAGTGTTCAAAGTCCTTTCCAAAATTATTTTCATTCTTTGCTGATGTTAAAGGAAGGTCCTCAAGGTAAAAGACCGTAAGTTAGCCCTCTCTAATCATGCAAGCAAGAAGTCACTGTCATAATTTGTTACAGATTCATGGCAGTTGTTCATTGACTGTTTATTTGTAGCATATGTGAGCCCCACATTGGAGACAACTGTGATGTCATGGCAGCCGCCTTAAAGGTGGAGCCAGAAAACTTGCATTCGGATTTCAATTCTTCTACTTACTAATAGAGTTATGATGAGCAATTCATTTCATCTCGCTGAAGTTCCGGGTGTTTCTCCCTTATGTGAAAATAACCAAATCTGTTCTGCATGGCTGTTATAAGAGTGTTTATTTGTTTGTTTGTTTGTTTTTAGTCGAGGTCTCACCCTGTTACCCAGGCTGGAGTGCTGTGGCTCAGCAATGGCTCACCGCAGCTTCGGCCTTCTGGGCTCAGGCAATCCTTCCACCTCTGCCTCCTGAGTTGCTAAGACTACAGACTTAGACTTTCAGGTGGGTGCACCAACACACCCAGCTAATTTTTTTGTTTTTGTTTTTATTTTTTATAGAGACAAGGTGTCGCTGGGTTGCCAAGGCTGGTCTCAAACTTCTGGGCTCAAGCAAGCCTCTTGCCTCAGCCTCCCAAAGTGCTGGATTTGCAGGGGTGAGCCACTGCACCTGGCCAGTTAGAAGGATCTTTAAAAGCTAATGTATGTGAAGGTAAACTATAAAGAATTATATGAAGCTACTAAAGGCCAGGTGTGGTAGCTCATGCCTATAATCCCAGCACTTTGAGAGGCAGAGAGGAGAGGATTGCCTGAGCCCAGGAGTTCAAGACAGTCTGGGCAACATAGCAAAATCTCCTCTCTACAAAATCAAAAAATTAGCTGGGCACACTTGTGTGCTTCCTGTAGCCCTAGTTACTTGGTAGGCTAAGGAAAAAGATCATCTGAGCTCTGGAAGTTGAGGCTGCAGTGGGCTGTGATTGGGCCACGGGACTCCAGCCTGGGTAACACAGTGAGACTCCAACTCTAAAAATATACACATTATATATATATATAATATCATATACATATGTAAACATATAATATATATTAAATTGCTATTTGATAGAACCTTTATTAACCTTAGAAGAGCTACAATATCATAATTTCCTAGACTAGACTATTTTGCCTACAACTTTTCATTGCTTTAAGTATAGGCTTCTGCATACAGTAGATAATAAATGCTATTGAATTTTATATGAGTACCCGAGAAAGTACTGCTTTGTATTTATTTGTCATACAATTTATTAATTTGTGTAAAAACATGAATTTTGTTTTCAGGCATGTGTTTCAACACAGGTATTGCTACTAGTAAGAAAATTTGTGTCAGTAGACATATTCTAAGACTCAGGTTTCTTATCTTTTTATATTGGGAATAATGTCTATCTTTCAGGGCTGTCACAGGGTTCGTATATAAAGGTCTAACCATAGTGATGGTACAGAGAATGCAGAAAATGCTAATTCCTTTCATTCTTCCAAGAGTATCATAATCTTGAAATAGTACACATGACTCTTGAGCAACCCTGCCCACCCATCCCTTGCCCCTGTAGTCCAAAATCTGCATATAATTTTGACTCCCCAAGAACTTAACTCCCAAGACTACTGTTGACCAAAAACCTTACCAGTAACATATACAGCCTGTTAACACACTTTGCGTTGTATGTATTAGGTACTGCATTCTTACAATAAAGTAAGCTAGAGAAGAAACTGTTATTAAGAAAATCATAAGGAAGAGAAAATATATTTACCATTTATTAAGTGGGAATGAACCATCATAAAGGTCATCACCTTTGGTGTCTTCGCATTGAGTAAGCTGAGGAGGAGCAAGAGGGGGAGTCAGTGTTGCTGACTTGGGTGGCAGAGGCAGAATTGACCCAAATATGAGTGGGCCTGTGTAGCTCAAACCCCTGCTGTTCAAGGGTCACCTAATTTTGAAGAAAACCCAAGTAATAATTTTTAGTAGCTAAAACGTTGTAGCTACTACTTTTTAAAATTTGTTTTGCCAATTTCTGTATCGTTTTAGCTTTTTAGAAAATCATTTGTATCAATGCATGATAGATGTGCATAGTTTCATTATAACTTTGGAGTGCCTCTTCCACCCAGGGATGCTTTTAAAAGCAATGCTTATTTTGTCTGCTTTTCCAGATAACAAGGAAGTCTTTTTCCATTTAAGTATACACCATGGATAACACAAGGAAGCATGATAATTACAAAGATGATCTTCTGCCTAGGATGGTAATGATAATGAAGCAGGAATGGAGGGATTAGATAAAGAGAAAATTAACAAAAGTAAAATGGAAGCCACAAAGGTATGTTTCATGTTTCTTACGATATCTATAACTTAGTAACTTCCAGATTAAATATTTTGAATGTCATTTTTATTTACTATTTTAATATATACTATTTTTAAGCTATAAAAGTATGGAATAATCTCCTTTCTACTGTGTTACTCTTGCCGTTCAGCTTTCTACTTCACATGCATACATTATGTGTGTAAAAGCAAAACAACATACTTTCTTGTTCATCCTTTTTTTTTTTTGGAAACCATAAGAGAAATTGTTTTGCTCTTTGAGTTTTCTTTTTTAATTTTTTAATTAATGTTACTTAGAGGTCTCTCTCAGAAAGACACAGATACCCAGAGAAAAGGGGACACAGCACAGAAAGAGCCGCGGAGACAGAAAGAGGGAGACACAGGTTCGGGGGACCAATACCACTCAGAGCAGTCGGATTTAAAGGGAGATGCCTGGGCTCCACCAGCACAAACTGGCAGGGCTGACCTGGTGACAGTTCCCACGTCGTCCCCAAGTAAAATCCCAACTCCCTCGGTGCGCTGGAGGGGAAAACCGGAAGCCTACAGTAGGCTGCACCCCCTGCTGTGGCCTCCCATCCCCAGATTCACCGGGTGCGCCATCCCTGCTAAGCCGCTTAGATCCCACGCGATCTGGCCGATTCAGAGGTTGGGTGACCTTGGGAGTCTCGGCGCCGGCGCCGATGATGGAACTGGCACCTCAAGAGCCATCCCAGGATCGGGCGAGGTTCCCCAGGAGGGGGGGGGGGAGCTCGGGAGGGTTCCGAAGGCAGCGCCGCTTCTGTGTTTCTCGTGCTGCCTAGGAAACCCCGCGACCGCTCCGCAGAATCCAGAGCCTTCAGTCCCGTGGGCGGGCCTGATGCCGGGTGGGGGGAGAAAACCAAGCGCTGGGGGTTGTCGCTCCGCGGGGCACCCCGCGAGCCCCTCGGAGACTCCCGCCCGCCGGAGCTGGCGCCTCCTAGTTACAGTGAATCCCTGCCCCTGACCTCCATTGCTGCCTGGGGGCACTGGGAACAACTAAAGGGGAGTCCTGGGTGTCCCCTTCCAGGGCGGAGCCAAAAGAAGTGGCAGAGCCAGAGTCCAAGAGACGGAGAGAAGCCGACGGAAGGCAGTCCTCCCAAGGCGGTCCCTTTCAAGCGCTAACCACGAGGGACCCTGCTGGGCTTCGCAGTCCCTGGCGGCTCCAGCGCCTGCGCCCAATGAAGGACCCTGGTGCCAGTGCCTGCCATGCGCTCCCTCAAGAGACTGCTTGGCCCTTACAGCTCAGGCCCGCCTGATGCCTGTAAGCCGGGCCCCTCGGGAGATCGGCGTCCTGGATTTTTCTGCCCCCCCCCCCCCGCGAGCCCATGCATCCCCCTAAGCTCCATGTCCTCCTGAGCCAGCGATCCGTGGGAGTGTCCCAAACCTGGCGCAGACTCCCCAGACAGCCTGGGTCCCAGGGGGAGCCCAGGCCAGCCGGGGCCTACCTAGGTGACTGCCCTGGGGACGCGAGGTGTCTCCCACTTCACAGGGTCCCGCGATCCAGGCAGTCTTCCCTCCCCAGCAGATGCTCCCGGGCCTTTGGGAAATAGCAAGCGCTCCGGATTGCGCTCTGCCAGGTGAACGCACGGTGTGGCTGACACTCCAGGGCTCCGGACCCGTACGCTGCGATCCTCCACTTGCACCCGCCCGGCTCTCCCACACCCCACACGCAGCCCCACGACAGTTTCCTACCCTCTCCTGCCAGGCATTCACTTGCCCCAGTCACCTGGGGTGAGACCACCGGCACTGGCACCAAGCTCCTGGTCTCTCCCGCCGCTCTGGCTCACAACCTTCCCCTCCTTCACGTGGGGCATCCACCATGATGAATAGTCCAGGCTTGGGAACGCCTGGGCCGCCTGGCCGCCGCCTCGAAGCGCAGTGTCTGATTCCGTTGGAGAGGTGGAGACGACCACTTCGGAAGGCGACATCCTCCCACTTCTCTGTCATCAGCGGAATCACGTATCCCACAGCCACCCCCAACCCCGCAAAACACACACATACACACGCACACTCTCAGGCATGCACGCAAATCCTTGGAGGGCAAACCTACACAGTGTGAGAGACCGAGATAAACGGAAAAGCAAGGCAGAAAAAAAGACGTGATAGTGGCTCAGACAGACACAGATACCCAGAGAAAAAGAGACACAGCGCAGGCAGAAAGAAACAGGCAGAAAGATTCACGGAGACAGAAAGAGGGAGACACAGGTTTGGGGGGACCAATGCCACTCCGAGCAGCTGGGTTCTAAGGAAGATGCCTGGGCTACACCAGTCCAAACTGGCAGGGCTGACTTGGTGACAGTTCACATGTCCTCCCAAAGTCTAATCCCAACTCCCGTGGTGCACGTGCATACACACACACACACACACATACACATACACACACACACACACACATATTTGGCCGACACCACCTCGTCTCTGTGCTGAGATCGTTCACTGTGCGGTCTTGTGTAGTCTTGTGGCCCAACGCTGTTCTCCTGACATCCTCCATCCAAAGTGTGCCACCTCCAGTGAGCCTCCCTGTCATGCTTGCCTGTGGACAGCCAGCCCCCTCCCTTCTCCCCGACCCTCACCTTCGAAGTGTGGGGGTGCTGTACAGGCAGCTGTGTGGCCTGATGCTACCGGTCTTGCTGTCTCTTGGCTGAGAAAAAAACCCACTTCCGGGTGACAGGGAACGTGGCTCTGTCGGCAGTGTTCCAGTGGAACTCGGCAGTGGGGCCAGGGTGGCGAGAAGCCCAGCCATTGCTAGGGCAGTGTCAGGAGTGGTGGGAAGGCCACATCCCGCTTGGACAACCCTTGGGCCTTGATCCTCACTCTCATCCTGTGACCCTTGCTCTGGCCACGAGAGGGCAGCGACTCGAGTTCAGCCCTGATGGAGCATGCCGACTGGGACCCACATTGGAGACACAGGGAGATGGAGCAGGAAACGTGGTCTGGGAGTGGGCACTCTTGGGTATTGGCACCCTGGAATCCCTCCCGTAGAGGTTGTCAGGACGGGACTGACCCCCACAGCACCGACCCCTGGCAGTTCCCTTGGAATCCCCCAGGCAACTCCAAGCAGTACACAGTGACAGATCTGGAAGGTCCCTAACTGCCCTGTTGGTCACACTCAGACACTCTGGGACTCCAAATAATCCAGAAATGTGCCCTTTGCTGGCACCGGTTCCCCCGTTCAGTGGTGCAGACCCAGGACTAAGTGTTGGTAACAGGGACAAAAGGCTGAGCAGTAAGGATAAATCCATTCATTTTATTTTGAAATAACAAAATAAACCGGAGCCACATCACCAGGGTGCCACAACCCCAGGGTGCAGAGCCCCCGGACGCAATTCTCTGGGCTGTAGCTGCTCATGTTCCCCTTGACAATCTTGTAAGCCCAGGAGAGAAAGGGAACATGTGGGCTGCTGTCCAAGCCTGGGCAGTTCTGGGAGTTCTGGGTCTCAGACAGCTGCTGAATGACTTGGCATTTGATCAGATTCTGGAGGGGAGAACCCTCCCCATCTCTCCTCGCGCAGACTTCTCATCATCACTGAGGCGGACTTCATAGAACTCTGCAGACGGAGAAAGCACCACTCTGTGGTTCTGGTACGGGGCGATGCACTCACCTGTGGGATAAGGGGCTCAGAAGCCAGCCCCTCCATCCCTGGGCCCTAACATCCTGACTCACCATTCATGTCGACCTCCACAGGCGGCTGGATGCAGCAATGCTCCAGCTCTTCCACTCGCTCCTTTACATCTGCTGTTTCTTCCTCCATGACTACTAGGAAGCAACCCTGGAGCCAGAACCCAGAGTCAGGGGTCAGCAGCAACCTGCCACCCCACCCTACTTGGGTCTGACAGGAAAGACTCCCTCACTTCCATCGTCTCCATAGCCCTCTGGAGAGCCTGGTGTACCTCTGCAGACATAGACTCACCGCTGTTCCCAGGGACTGGGGCCACCTCTTCCGGCACTTTCTGGGCTGGGGCTGGCAGTGTGGCCAGGCATGGACAGCACATTCTCTGCTCCTCTGGCTGCCACAGCAGCTTTGCCTGCTCCTTGTCAGTACCAGTTAGCGCCACAGTCAAGGAGGCCGCCTGCAGGCAACAGCGATGCATATTTGTGGGGGGAACCCACAGGATGCACAATGGCCAGAGAGATGGAGAGGAGCCCCTCTCTCTGGCCTCCTTGGGACACCTGTTGCTCACAGGTGCAGCAGTGTCTGACACTGGCTCTGGGAAGGGGGTTGGGGGTTGAGAGAAATCAGAGGACAGTAAAGCCAAGAGGACCAGGGTGTTCAGGGAGCCCCAGAGAAAGGCTTGGGGTGTGGCTCACCACAGCCTCTTTGCAGTCCAGGGTCTCTGGGGTGATGGGCCTAGACTGAGGAAGCTCCTGGCCCTCGTCCTTGTTTTCCTCTCCATGTTTCTCCTCAGTGTCATCCACATCCTCGTGATCCTCTTCAGCCTCCTCCTCCTTGTCATCAATGCCCTTGTCCTCCTCTTCAGGCTCCTCATCCTTGTCATCAACGCACTCCGCTGCCTCTTCAGGTGCCTCATCCTTGTCAGCCCTGTGCTTATCCTCCTCTCCAAGCTTCTGCTCCTTGTCATCAATGGCTTTGTCCTCCTCTCCATGTTTCTCCTCCTCGTTGTCATCCTCATCCTTGTCCTCATGCTTCTTGTCATTATTTTATCCTCATCCTTGGCCGCCTCATCGCTCAACTCATAACCTGGTGGCACAGCCAGAGGGTTCTCAGACAACCTGGTGAGAGAGGCACAGGGGTTCCCTCTGCCCCATCCTCACTGTGTAACTCATAGCCTGCCCCTCACCCAAGGAAAACAGTCAACTGTTCCAAAGGTCTCTTCTAAGCCCTCAGACCCATGTCGCAAGAGTCTGCCAGCTTCCTCAGAGCCACTCACCTTCCTCGGGGAGATCAGTATGACGCAGCTTGGCCTGCAGCTCCTGGTTCTTCTGGTTGGCGACTTGCAGGCACTTCTGCAGGCGGAGAGGAGTAGAGGAGTGAGAAGGCCCAGGGTGGTGAGGCTTTCCCCCTCAGGCCCACTCCTGGCCCCTCCCTCACCTGGACCATTTGCAACTCCTGGCGGGCCATCTCAGCCTCCGCCTTGCTCACAACTGCCTCATGTTTTATCTGATCTGTGGCCTGCACGTGCAGGAGCATTTCCTTGTGCAGCACCTCCTTCTCAGAGACCAGCTGCTGGAAGGTGGCCACCTGCTGCTGGTAGGCAGCCACGTACTGCTGCAAATAGGTCAAATACCAGTCTCATTGCTTCTGCAGACTCTGAGCCTCCTGGTTCTTCTGGTCCATCTACAGGAAGACCCCGGGGTGTGAGGGCAGGTGGTGGCCTGCTTCCAGATCCCAAGTCCATAAATCGGGTGGTAGAGACACTGTGAGCCCAGCTACTCACTCCTGGCCTAAGTGACCACCCCTCTTGCCCAGAGTCCCATGGCACCTTCACCCAGACTCACACCCCATCACCTCCTTTCCTATCACTTAAACTGTAAGGCACAGAAGGGTGGAACAGCATCTGGAGTCAACCAACATCTACTGTTAGCTGCACACTAAATGTCCACTACTTTACATAAACTATCTTTTATTTTTTTTTGAGTTGGAGTCTCACTCCGTTACTCAGGCTGTAGTGCAGTGGTACACTCACAGCCTCCACAGCATTGAATTGCTAGGCTCTAGCAATCCTCCCACCTCAGCCTTCCAAGTAGTCAGAACTACAGGCACACACTCATCTAAGTTCAACACCTCTATGAGGACAATTCTCACTTCCTTTTTCTTTTTTTTTTGAGTTAAGGTTCAGTCTGTGGCCCACTATGGACTGCAGTGGCACAATCAGAGCTCACTACAACCTCGACTGTGGGGGCTCGGGCCATCCTCCTGAGTTGGGCCTACAGGAATGTGCCACCATATCTAGCTAATGTTTTGGGGTTTTTTTGTAAAGACAAA
>NW_007232750.1:60226-87753 GCF_000164805.1 Carlito syrichta | reverse complement strand
AAGGCTAAGGGTCAGGTGCCCTTACCTTTGCCTTCCAACAATATGAAACTAAGCTGTGCAACCTTCTTCTGTGATCATATTTATTAGAGTCTCATAGAACTACAGTCAGTCTTCTGATGGGCTCTTCTCCTGGTATTTATTGGGTCATTGCTGGTAATAATTTAACCTCCCTTGGTACCCTGAACTTGGATGATCCTTCCCACTCAACAGCCTCTGTGAAGCGATGATGGCACTGTTGAGGTGCCAGACCCTGATTGGACTTTCTCTGAGCTAAAGAGCCAGAGAAAAGCACAGGCTAAATCCATTTTACCATGATTACATATGACCTTCAATTGTCCTTTGTCCCTAGATTGACTATGGCAACCTCTGCCTTTTGTGCTCCAGTCACACTGATTTATTTCTATCTCTCATGCCGCAGTGCCTTTGCACATGCTCAGATTATTTGTTTCTAGAACTCTCTTTGCCATTTTGCGATGGCTGGTTCCGTCACAACATCACACCTCTCCTTAGATGTATAACCCTCTCAAGACAGTCTTTTAGTCTAAATTGTCCTAGACAGTCATTTTGTATCACATCACTCTTTTAGTTCCTTCATAGTATGTGCCTCTAATCTGAAAGTTATTGTGTCTATTTCTCTGCTGATTTCCTTTTTCCTCTAATTATGAGACAAGCCCCAAGAGTGAATAAATTGTATATGTTTTGTTTGGTGATGGGAATTCAGGTGATGGGAAATGTTTCTGGCTCCTAATAGGCTCCCATTTAAGATCTGTTAAATGAATGAATAAGACCATTGTTATTACACGAGTAATATTCATCATTTCTACTGAATTGCTAATGTTACTTTATGCAAACACCTGTTTAACTGTATTTCCCTTCAAATGAAGCAGCATAAATATCCTTGTGCATTTATTGTTTGCTGTTTTTGGAAAAATATATATTGGCTATATTCCTGAAGGTTGATTAGTAGAACTTTCAGAGATTTTAAATATTTTATCAGAAAGTCTTCAAAAAGTTAAGCCAATTTCCTTCCATAAAGGTTGGAGAGATTCTTCCTACATCCTAAGCAAAATTGGAAAGTTTTAATATCTTGACCTTTAGAATGGAGTTTAAAAGTGTGGAAAATGTTTTCCTTCTAAAGAACTTCCCCAGATGTAAGTATCAGGGGTCTATTAGCAACTAAAAAAGATTACAGTTGTCAAAATGTGTGTGTATATGTCTGTAAGGGTGTGTGTGTGTGTGTGTGTGTGTGTGTGTGTGTGTGTGTGTGTGTAGAGGTTAAGCTACTGCTCAGAGATACTTGGAAGCTATAGGTAGTGCTATGTTGATCTTGAGTGAACTTCCTTCAGGTAAGATGAGGAAGCTCTCATAGATTTTATATTCTTCCGAATTATCCCAAGGCTCAGGATTTGTTGCTAAGCACTCATTAGCCTGTAAAAGAAAGATAATTCAAAGGTCTCATCTTTATGAACATGTTTTCATGATGAACTGTGGATAAAGAAAAGTTCTTTCACGTTTAGGGGCAACTGGGAAAATATTTTAAAAACATGACACTTGGTTATTCAAAATCGAAGTAAAAGTTTCTGGCAAAGTTAGGTAGGAACTAAAATTTGGTACAGAACTTGACATCTGGTGCAAATTTGAATTTTGATAATAATAGTGAGATATGTTAATAAAATATCATTTGCGCCCTCTTTAGAATAGCAGTTACACAAAATAGTACTGGCTTATTACAATTATGGTGTTTAAAATGCACAGATTTAGTTGTTATAGTTCTTATGCTATTCTGACTAATAAAGGATACACCTACTGATTTTTATGAGGATGAAATAAAAATTATTCATTTTTAAATTATTTTTCATTTTCAGGGATTTATTCTGCACAGAAAATAAGCCTACTCTGCATTTGAAGCATGCCACAAACACAAAAGGCTTGGTACTTCCAGCCTTTGATAAACACTGAATGATTTTTAAATAGCATTGGCTCATTGCAAAACAGATGCAGGGGTTAGAAGCAGATGAACTATTTTAAAATCCACATAATACAATATACTTGTACTGAATACTTACAGTGTAAACCCTTCATGTGTAAGGAAATATGTTAAACACTTTATAGGAATTTGTCTGCCTTAATACTCACATCAGTCATAGAGGTGGAAACTCTTACTTTTCCCCATTTTACTAGTAAAGATACTGAGGCTTAGGGAGGGGAAATACTTTTTCTACATTTACACTATCATTGAGTCATAAAGCCAGTTCTTAAACAAGGCTCAAGTAAAGACTTGCCCAATTTCTTCTCCCTAAAACAACAAAATAAGAAAAAGAAAATGAAAAATTATCTGTGGGAAGGTAATGAAAGTCTATCACCCCCAGGGCACAGGGCATAGGGCACAGGGCACAGGTAAAGACCTATTGTCCCTGGAAAAATATAAAATAACAAGCCCTCTACCATTGAGGGAGGGAAGGAAACTATACTGGGCAAAAACATAATATATCTCTAACACTGAGAGTATTAGTTAGCTCAGGATACTATAACAAAACACCATAGGCTTGGTGCCTTAAATAACATAAATTTATTTTCTTACAGTTCTGGAGACTGTAAAGTCCAAGATCAAGGTGCAGCATGGCTGGTGTATACAGAAAGCCATCTTCTCACTGTATCCTCACATATCAGAGAGAGAGAGAGAGAGAGAGAGAGACAGTGAGCTCTGGACTCTCTTTTCTTATAACGACAATAATCCTATCATTCAGGCTCTACTCATATGACCTAATCTAAACCTAGTTTCCTTTCTAATGTCCCATCTCCTAATACCATGCCACAAGGAGTTAGGGCTTCAATATATGAATTTGGGAAACACAAACATTCAGTCCATAACACTGGAAGAAAAAAAAAAAATGAATGAGAAAGCCTAACTTTGAAATTTGAGAACAAATAGAATGTCTAAATCTGAGGTTAGACCAAAACAACAAGGAATCTCCTCATCCCCAACTACCAGGGTAACAAGCAGGTAGAGTTAATTTCTCCTACTCTTGGGGAAGAGGCCAGAGAATGGAGAGAGACACTCTGAGCTGTGGGTGCACAGAGAGTGCCTACAGCTTAGGATGGAGCATGAACATTGAGAGAAAAATCCTTTGGCAAGCCAATTTCCACACCAAGGCAACACCCTAAGAAATCAAAGCCAGTGATAACCATAACAACAGGTAAGCCCAAACCTGACAAATGCTGATTAGATTGACTCAACTAAACTTCAAGCAGCAGAGGAAATGTGCACATTTGTAAGTATAGATAACAATTATCTGAGTTTCTGCTGTCTCACAAATGATGTCTAGCTTTCAACAAAAAATGATAAGACATAGAAAAAAACAAAACAAAACAACAGCAAATACAAACAAAGCAACTCACCATAGAGACAAACCAATCAGTGAAATGAGACTTGGAGTTTACTTAGATGTTGGAATTATAAAAGAATTAAAAATAGCTATTAATGTTTATTAAACTCCTTGGGCCATGCTATCCTCTCTGCTAAAGAGCACCTTGCTCCATCGACTCAAGAAGACATGGGGAGAAGTTTTCAGGAAAAGTTCTAAACAATTTCAAGTTCTTTGCAACACGTGCAAGGAACTGAGCAGGAATCCACTCATCAAGGTGGGGAGCTCCAGGTTGGAGAAGAACTCCCAGAGAGCCCAGATGAGGCAGCGGATGCAGAGAAAGGGCATCCTTCCCTTTCTGGACACATTTCTCACTGAACTGCTGATTCTGTATGTTCAGATGGAGGAATATGTGGATGAAAATGTGATCAACATGAAGAAGATGAGGAAAGATACCGAGTGTTCCATAAGATGCAGCTGCTCCAGGTGGCTGCATACAACTACTACTTTCAACCTGAGGAGCAATTTTGGTTCTGGTTTAACTCTGTGGAGTGGCTCAGTGAGAATGAGAGACACAACCTGTCCTCCCAGCTGAAGCCCCCATCTCAGTAGACCAATAACACCCATTCAGCACCTATAGGTCCATCAACCTCACACAGCCACTGGAGCCACCATGCCCTGATGTACTCATACCTGCAGCAGTCCATCTAACTTAAACCCAACACAAAGTCTCCACAGTCCAGCCCTAGTCTCCTCATCACTCCTGGAACCCCAAGAGTCCTGTACCTCAGTTTCATCTTCAGCAGCATGGGTGTCCCTCTCCCAAACCTAGGTTGCCATCCAGAGCCCAGGACCAGGCATCCAGAACCATCTCCACGTGCAGCAACCAAGCTGCCTGAGAACCCCTAGCTGCTCCTGGGTCATACAGTCACTCTGGGAACTTAGTGGCCCTCATCCAATCCTCACAGTCTAATGAGGCCAGCGGGTACTCAACTATCAGGCACACACTGCAGGGACACAGCAAGAACTAGAGGACATGGTGACAACAGTCATTGGCTCCAACATCCTCATAGGGAGTGTTCAGCACCTGCTGCATTCAGGGCCCCACCAAGATGTGGACCAGGACACGGCACCATCCTTGTCTTAAAGAGCAGGCCGCAGAGGACCCCTTTTAAATGATTTACTGCTCAGGTCCCAAGGGCCTTGCTGCTGAAGACCAACTGCTTCTGCTGTAAGGATCAGGCCCTGGAACCTCTGCAGGTGAGACAGGTGTGTGTGAGGCAGGCGCCTGTAACCTGGCACATTAGGGATCATCACTCCCACAGGAGGCACCATGGCATCTCCACTTGAGGCACACCTGTAGAAGTTAAATCTGCCCTGAATAGAAGGATCTGGCCCAGAGCCTGGCATCCTATCAGAAGATCCTCCAACCAGAAGCTGGAAACGGTTCCCCCAAAGGGCCAGGAGTAAACATATTTAGCTTTGCTGACTGGTCTCTGTCCATTGACTAAACTTTGCCCTGATCTGGTAACAGTAGCTTTCCACAGACAACTGTGAGTGAAGAGACATGACTGTACTCTCATAGAAATTCACTTTAGGACCCAGAAAGTTCTAATTTCAAAGTGTAATAAAATTTTGTTGTTTTGAAAAAGGAAATTATTAATAAAGTCTGTAGTAGTAAAGATGGACAACATGTATGAACATATAGATAATTTAAACAGAATATGGAAACTATATTGAGTTAAACATAAATATAGGGATATTTTAAAAAGGCAAACAGGTGAATAATGCCTCCAACAGTTTCATCATTAGACTTATATGGCCAGAAAAAGATCAGAGAACTTGAAGCTAGATCAATAGAAGTTAATCACACTGAAACATGAATAGGAAAAAAGAGAGGGACACATATCAGAGTATTTAAGAGACGTGCAACTAAAGACATATTTACAAAATGACTTAGAACCAAAATAAAAATAACTAGAAGAAAAGATAGACTACATATGAAGCACTGTTAAACATGACATCAGACTTCTCATCAGAAACTATGCAGGCCAGAAAACAATGGCTTGATGTCTAAAATGATTGGTGATGGGAAATGACAGAAGATGTCAATTCCAAAATTATACGTGCAGATAAGGTGTGTGTATATATATATTTTTTAAATTAATTAATTTTATTTTAAAGATATGGGGTACAATTCAGGGTTGAGTATACAAATGGTCATTATACAGGTAAAGTTTGGGCCTCATTTTGGTCCCCACTTCACCTGGTTTGAATCATTTACCCTTATTGATGAAGTGTGCCCCACTTCCCTCCCCTGGCAGTTTCCCACTACTGCCAGTCCATTTCTTGTAGTATTATGAGAATTATTCAGGGTCAGCTTATGAGTGAGAATATGTGGTACTCAGTTATTTGTTTCTATGATAGATCACTGAGTATTGTAGACTCTAAATCCATCCAAGTTGCTGAGACATTCATAATTTTGTTCTTCTTTATGGCTGCATAATATTCTATCATGTATAGGTACTACATTATTTTTATCCAGTCTACTTTTGATGGGCACCATGGTGGGTTCCATGTTTTTGCTATTGGGAAAATATCTAAAAGCATACAAAATGTCCCCCCAAGCCATACAATATTAACATGTCATCAATACAAGAAATGTTAAAGGAAGTTCTTCAGTTAGAAGAAATAAGATAAAAGAGAGAAACTTGTATTTACACAAAGAAATGAAGATCCGTGGTAGCAAGTAAAAGAAAGGCTAATATAAAAGAGCTTTTGTTCATTTTAATTATGCTAAACAGCAATATACCGTCTAAATCAAAATTACTAGCAATGCATTGTAGACTTATAGTATATATAAAAGTAAAGTGAGAGTCAAAACCATGAAAGCTGAGAGGAAAGAATTGGAAATGTACTGTTGTTCGATTTTTACACATGTGAAGCAGTATATTATTTAAAGGAGGTCTGCAGTTAAATAAATATGTGTACTGTCAACTTTATGGAAAGCACAAAATAATGTTTAAAAGAGATGCGAATAGAGAGCCAATAGTAAGATTAACATATATGTATATCTATTAAAATAAAATAAAATTTTATGTAAGAGTTGACAAAAGTGAGGAAGAAAGAAACAAATAGGAGATACAAATAGAATTTATATAGCAAGATGGCAGAGTTTAAGCAAATTTTTATCCATAATTACAAAACATGTAAATGGTCTGAACATACAAATTAAATGAAAGATTTTCAGATTGGGTTAAAAAACAATTATTTGCTATTTACAAGAAACCCAATTTAAATATACAGGTTTAGATAGATTATGATCAAAAGAACAAAAACAAAAAAATACAGTGAAAATACTAGTGAAATGAAAGCAAGGGTAGCAATATTAATATCAAAGTGAAATTCTGAAGGAAAATTTCCAGAGGTAATTAGATAATGATAATGGTTTTAATTCACCAAGAAGACATAACAATATTAAATGTGAATACCTTTAAAAACTGACTTTGAATATACATACAGAGTCAATAATAGAACTGAAAAGAGAAATAATTAAAGGAATGCAAAAGTCTAGAGCAATAGTTGCAGACTTAATACTCCTCTTCCAGCTATTGATAGAAAACACAAAAGGAAAATTAGTAATGATTTAGAAGACCTGAGACTACTATCAACCACATGTATGTAATTGATATTTATCTAATATTCCACTCAGCAACAGCAAGATACTCATTTTTTTAAAGCACAATGAAACATTCATCAAGATAAACCATATTTTGTGAAAGAATGCATGCCTCAACATCCCATGTGAATATAGAAGCTAAAAGCCCTCACAAAGGAGTAGCCAATAGAGTCTAGAAATGTATAAAAATGGTAATACATCATAACCAAGGTGGCTATACCCAGGAGTACAGAGTTGTTTCAACACTCAAAAATCAATCACTGTAATTTATCATACCAAAGAAGAAAACTGATTTGATTATATAAACAAAATGAAAGGCAATCTGTTCATGATTTTACAAATTCTATAATGTAGGAGTAGAAAAAAAGTCCCATAGTCTCATAAAAGGCACTTAAAATAATCTATAGCTAACACTGATCATAAAGTGAAAGACTGGATGCTCTTCCCCTAAAATTCAGAAAAAGCAAGAAAATCCACTCATCACCACTATTCAACATCACATTGGAGGACTTGGTACAAAGAGTCAAGAAAGAGAAATAACACACTTAATGGAAAGAAAGAGGAAAAAACTTCACAAAAAGCATGATTGTTTATGCAGACAATACCAAAGAATCTCCAAAAAGCTACTGAACTTGTGAGTTTAATTTGGTCAGAATATACAAGGTCAGTATAAAAAGATCAAGTATATTGCTTTATTCTGGCAATGAATATTAAAAATTAAAATTAACCAGACAGTTCCTTTTATAATAACACAAGACTGTGAAATTTTTAAAAACAAATCTAGAAAAATATGAATAGGTCTGGTAAGCTGAAATCCTTAAAACATTAATGAAAAACTAAAACCTGAAAAATATCGAGTCATATAACATGCTCACAGATATTTGAGATGCCAATTCTTTCTCAAATATTCTAAAGGTTCAATGCAATAATAATCAATACCCTAGCAACATTTTCTGAGATGTTGGCAAAATGGATTTATAATTTATATTAAAAGGCAAAAAAACAGAGTAGTCAAAATATTTTTTATAAAAATAATAAAGCTAGAGATCTCACACTAACTGATTTTTAGACTTACTATGTAGCTATAATAATTAAGACAGTGTTATTTGCAAAGTAAAGCACACTTTGGACAGCAGAACAAAATAGAGTTGAGAGATGACTTACACATTAGGGTCATTTGATTTTTCTCAAAGCTCCAAGGGCAATTCAATGGTCTTCTCAATAAGTGATTTTAGAATAATTATTCTAAAAAATTGAAAAAAATGTAGCTCAGCCCTTACCTTACACCATAAAAAACTCAAAATGGATAATAGATTCAAATGTAAAGTGTAGAAATAGAAAACTTCTAGGAAGAAATATAGGAAAAATATTTTTAGATTAGGCAATTTTTAAAATACATGACAACAAAATATTAAAAAATATAAATAGGGCTTCATTATACTTTTAAAAATTCTGCTTTTCTAAAGGCTTTATTAAATAATGATCAGATGATACTGACTAGGAAAAAATGTTTATAAGACACATATATGACAAAAGGCTTGTATTAAAATATTTATAAGGCAAATAATAAGAAAACAACACAATTTTATTTATTTTATTTTTTGTTTTTTGAGTTGGAGTCTCACTCTGTCACCCAGGCTAGAGGGCAGTGGCACGTTCCCAGCCACCACAGCTTTGACCTGCCGGGCTCAGGGATCCTTCAGCCTCAACCTTCCAAGTAGCTGGAACTACAGGCACGCACCACCATGCCTGGCTAAAACAACCTAATTTTAAAAGGAGAAAAATACTTGAGTAGACATTTTGCCAAAGAAGATATACTGATATACTGATCAATGTTCACAAATAAGCATATGAAAAGATGTTCAAAGTCCTTGATCGCTAGGGAAATAAAAATAATTTTATAATGAGATAACCACTACGCACCTATTGGAATGGCTACTATTTTAAAAAAATTGTACATAGCAAGGGCTGTCTATGGATGCATCATAGATTGCAAGTGAGAATGAAAATGGAACTTAGGGAAGCAGTAGTGTTTACCCACAAAAAGTAAAAGAAATAGCATTTTAAGTTCACTCTAAAACTAATAGTCACCAAAAATGAAAATACCACATATGAGTACATATGTGTGTGTATGTGTGATATGTGTGATGGCTGATGCTTTTCATTGCTTGCCTGTAGCAGAAGTTCAGGTTTTGCCTGAAGGAATGATCTTTAAACTCTCCCACGCAGAAGTTTCCTTGTAAAAAAAAATTTCTGGCCTGAAGCCTCAGAAGTAACTCAGCTGCCTTGTGATTATGTTTCATCCTTTGAGATTTAAGCTATTTTCTTTTGTATTACTCTGAAAACCAAGGCAAACTTGGTCTCAGTTTTCCTTGCAAATGAGAGCTTCTGGGCATATGGCTAACTTCTAAAGCTGAGTTTGGTGGCCAGAGGCCAGCTTTGGCACGCAGAGGCTGACATTTTTCTTCATTTTCTTTGAAACAAGCTACATTTCATTGCTACTTTGTTAGAATAATCAATGCTACCTAATACTCCAATGTCCTAAACAAGACCAGAACAGATTGGATAAATCAGGGATTGTTAGATGAAGCAAAAGACAGGCAATGTAATCTCCTAATCATTGTTTCCATCTTGTCCTAAGTATTTAGTTTCAGGGCTTATTCTCATCTCCCTGTGCTATAGATTACAAATTTCTATCTGAAGTAGAAAGAATAAAAGCATCAGTTAGCTAGCTAGGAATGTTCCTGGTATGAAGATTCTGGGAAACTAGTTATACACATGGTGTCTTTGTTCATTGATGAAGACTTATTGGTGAGCTTCTTCTCTATTCCTGTAATTGCCTTCAGAAAGTCACAGACTTAGGCATGATGACCTTTTGGGGTGGCTGCATGGGTGAATGACTCAATATTTCCTGTCACTTGACCTAAAGTTGAATTTGGGGCACTTGAGTTTTCTTCTTTCTTTAAACTCTTCACTAGATCTCCGTGATTCTGATCCTAGTTCTTTGACTGCTCAGAAAATCTCAAGGACAATGTACATAGTAGTTTTGAAGAAACTAGAGGTTGAGAAAATCACCTCTACTAATTTTACTCTTGAAAAATTCCGATGAGTTTGGCTTGAGTCACATACTTATCTCCAGTGACGGTTTCACCAAGGCTAAATGTGATTGAGTAGAGGGAGAGTGGAAGCTGATTCCTTTGAAGGAAATTAGAGGTTCTACTTCCAAGAACGTGGATAAAGATATGCATAGAAAGAAAAAAAGAAGTGAGTTGTTTCTATTCTACATTGGATTATCAACATTTGAGAATTATTTACTTTTCATACAAAGCAGAATACATTCTCTCTAAAAAAATATATCCCCTGCAGGAAATATGTAGAACTATACTTGAAGAGTCTGGGAATTCACTGAGCATGGCCCTGCCATAATGAATAATTATTACTAATGTATTGATAGCAGTTGTGGTGATATTGAATTACTGTGGTATTTTATTTTTTCTATAAATTTCTTTGGGGTTTGGATTTAAAAAAGGATGTGTGTTATCTAACATTTGTTGAATTACTGAATCAATAAATAAGCAAACAATACAAAAAACCTATTATTTATTTAAACACTAGAAATAAAACCTGAAGATCATGGCAGCTTTACAAATCTCCAGTCTTTGCTACCGAGCACATTTGGGTTTCCTGACTCACTGCAACCAGCAAGAACACATACCATGGGGATCCATAGGGTTTTTCAATATGAAAAAGTTAGAAAAGACAAATTATAGAATTTAGGGTTGTGATAAGTACTTTTGGAAGTGTTAAAAGGGTTGAGGCTATGGTCTAGATTAGATGCTCTCAGAAAGTTAGTTCTATGAGAGGTCATCTCAGTAGGTTCTGCGTTTCTTTGAATGAAGAAGTCGCATATTCTAGGTCAATAGGAAAAGACAGGTATCTCAGGAAATTTAGAACATATTTTAGTCGAACTGAAAGCAGTTTTCCATGTATCTCTCCTCAGGTTGGAATGTATGCAGACTGTTAAATATTATCTTTCACTGGGCACACACTTTTTCACTTTTGTCAAAACTCTGATGCATATTTTGATGACATCAAATTATAATCACCTTCTTGAATAACATATTCTGTTCGATAAACCTCATAGAATGTTTTTATATTTTTCATTCTTTCCTTAATGGTTCAGTGGACAAGGAACATATTCTGAAATATCTTATATTTTCAGGAGTGAGCTGAAAGAGGTTATCAGTTATATGAATGTTTCTATTGCATTTCTTACACATTTCTTTTTTTGTTGTTTTATAAAGATAATGGTAAACCTGACCTCTGAAAGTGCAAGATATTTCTTTAATGTATTTATCTGGAACCAATAAAAATCAATTTATATTTTAAATATAAAGCCACCTTCTTCTTTGTATTAATTATCTACTGTGTTACAAAACTTAATGGTGTAGAATACCAGACATTTATTATCTCACAGTTTCTGAGGACAACATAACTAGGAGTCTCTGAGATAGGGCTCTAAGAGACTGCAATGAAGGTGTCTGCTGGGCTCCAGCCACCAGAAGTCTCAGTCAGAGAGGAGCTGTGGACAGAGCTCAGGTCATCACTGGCTTCTGGGTAAAGTCATCAATTTCTTACTAGATTTTTCTAACTCTCAGCACAGCAGTTGGCCTCTCTCAAAGCAAGTGAGAGAGCATGATAAGGCAAGTAAGAAAAAGCTATAGTCTTTTTGCCACCTAATTTTGGAAGTGACATCTCATCACTTTTGCCATGTTAAAGGTCAGTCACTAGGTCAAGTCTACCCTGAAGGAGGTGAAGTTTCTTAAGAATGTATATACCAGAAGACACGGGTCCTTGGGGCCTTCTTAGAGATTGTCTGCCACACCCTTTAAGAATGAGAAGGTGAGAATCTCAGTGACCCAGTAATTTTGCTTCTGTATAAGTAGTGAGTTCATATCTAGTTTCTTAGTTTCCATGAGAGAGAACATCCCTTCAACTGAAAACAAAACAAAACAAAACAAAACATGGTGGCTATCTGAGAACTCCTTGGGAAATGACTCTCCTCTTTCTTTTTGTGCACCTACAGAATGGCATACTGTCAGATCGTCTCAGCACATGGACAGGATCATGTTCCATTTACTTACCGTACACTTTACCAGTCAAATTGGAAAGGACACCTTGTCTTTGGGGCTTATTGGTGTGCGTGTGTTTCTCCTATTAGATTCAGAATCTAATAGGGGCTGGAGGATACATTTTCAGTTTTATCTTCAAATTATTCTGGGGCATACTTTTCCTGAAATATCAGATAAAGAAACTGTGAATGATGATGTAATAATTGTGACCCTTCATGTATCTACCACTTGCCAGAAATGTGCCAGCTTTGATCAAAGCTCAGTGAGAATCTTAAGAGGTAGCCCAGAAGCAAAGCCACATCTTGGGGCCCTGGCAAGTAGAGGTCACATAGCCTATTACGGTGAAGCTCCTTCAAAGATCTTGGAATCAACAGTTAACTTTAATTTAACTCATATTGCTGTAGAGTCAGGTTTTACCCCAATCCCCTCTGACTCCTTACCAAATAAGTTAGTGGATTAACATCTGCTCCCTGCTAGCACATTCTGGATATCGCAGGGACTGCAAGAACCCTATAAAATGCAATGGTTGCCCACTAGGAACTCACAGCCTAATTAGAGAGTTGAAATATTAGAATTAAGATTGCATTTAACAGTGATTAGGAGACAATCCGGCACATGGAGCATTTCACAAGTAAGCATGTGCCTAAGTTCATCAGCAGTATGAGATGGTTGAGGTCGGTATGGTGGGTCCAAGATGTCACAGGGGATGCAGATTCCTTTTTAGCTTTCTTCTTGTCCATCAGTAGTTTATCCTGTTGTGGCCCATCCTACTGTGAGCTTAATCCATTGTTTATTTCCTCAGTCACAGGATGATCACTCTACCCCAAACATCACATCCACAGCCCAAAAGGGAGGAGGATCTGCCAAGGATGAAAACAAAGCCAGCTGACATGGTCATCCTTTTTAAATAAGTGTTGTAGGGTACACGTGAGGAGTTACTATGTGATTAAATTACATGCAGGTGAGGTTTGGGCTTCTAGCGGGTCCTCTCTCCTCCTAATAATGGACCTGGTACCCGGTGTGTGGTTGCGTGCGCCTTATCCCTCCTCTCCCCCTTTCTCTTTCTCTTCCTCCCCTAGCAGCATCCAGCATCTGTTGTTCCCATCTTTGTGCTCATGTGACCAGTGATCAGGGTTCGCTTATGAATATTCAGTTCTTTGTTTCTGTGATAGTTCATTTAGTATGATAGTCTACAGGTGGATCCAGGTTTCTTCAAAGGACACGATTTTGTTCTTCTGTATGGCTGTGTAATATTCCATCATATATAGGTACCACATATTTTTATTCAGTTCACTTTTGATGGGTATCTGGGTTGGTTCTATGTTTTTGCTTTTGTGAATAGTGTTGCAGTGAACATATGTTGTGCAGGTGTGTTTGATAGAGCAATTTATGTCCCTCTAGTTATATTTCCAGAGATGGGATTGCTGGATTGTATGTTAGCTCAATTTTCAACTGAGCTTATTGGTTGTTTTTTTTCTTGTCAATTTGTTTGAGTTCGTTGCAGATCCTTGATGTTAGACCTTTGTCAGATGCATAGCTTGCAATTTTCCCCCCTATTCCGTGGGTTTTCTTTTGATTTTTTTTTCCTGTGCAAAAACTGTTTAGTTTGATAAGGTCTCACTTGTCAATCTTAGTTTTTGCTGCATTTGCTTTTGGGAACTTTGCCATGAATCCATTGCCTACTCTTATTTCCAGGAGCGTGTTCCCTAAGTTTTCTTCTAAAATTCTTATAGTTTGAGGTTTCACATTTAAGTTTTTAATCGATTTTGAGTCAATTTTTTGTATATAGTGATAGGTAGGGGGTCCAGTTTCATTTTTCTGCATGCATTTAGCCACTTTTCCCGGTACCATTTGCCAAATATGGTTTCCTTTCCTCGGTATTTGTTTTTGTCAGCTTTATCACTAATGAGTTGGTTGAAGGCAACATGGTCATCCTTTAAGGAGCTCCCAGTAAACTCTAGACCACATTTACTCATATTCATTTGGTCAAAACTTTGTTATGGACATTATTAGCTGCAGACAGTCTGGGAAATATAATTTTTAGTCTGAAATAAATGTAGAATTATCAAGTAGGAAAGACTAAATTTGGGAAGAGCACTAAAAGTTCTTTGTTGAACAAAAAACCAGAAAAGCAAGGTTGTGACTAGTGACAGGCAGCAAACACAAAGTTATCCACAAGACATTCAGAGTATAATGACTCCAAAGAGAGGTTATTGGGTTTGACATATTCTACGAAAATCTGTCCCTATTAGAAGCTCCTGCAACTGATGCTGGAGAACAGAGACTTTTTTGGTGGTTGTTAGAACTGGTTGTGGTTAGCTTCTTGCCTCGAGTAACGAAGGAGACGTGAAATGGTGGTATGCCATTTTTAGAAAACTGAGCATTCCAATTATATCTTCTTTTTACTCACACGAAAACTTCCTTAGTTAACTTTCAGTTACTTACTGTCATCACATAGATCAAATCCTCTTGGATCCTTTTTTAGAGGTAAGTGGGATTCAACCCAGGCTGCACTCTAGAATCCTATCAGGAGTTTTTAGAAATTCACTCCAGAGATATGTGTCATTATGTGAATATCATAGAGTGTACTCACACAAACCTAGATTGGTGTAGTCTACTATTTGACTAGGCTGTATGACAGTGTATTGTTCCAACTACCGCTGTATATGTAGTCTGTTGTTGACTAAAACTTGGTTATGGGTGCATGACTAAAGTTTTATTGGAACGCAGCCATATGTAATTTCTAGCTGCTTTTGCATGACAAGGACAGAGCTGAGTAGTTGAGACAGAGAGCTTATGGCTATTAGTACCTAGGATATTTACTCTCTGCACCCTTCCAGAAAAAGTTTTCCAATTCCTGCTCTAGGTCATAGAACTATAGTCTATTAGAATTCGTCTGAAAACATTTCAATTTAATCAGTGCAATCCTCTCATTTTACAGATATAGAGAGGATTTACCAAAGGTCCCACTTGGGAAGTCTATGACTTTTAGACCAGATGTCCTCAAATCACATCACATGTACCTGTGTACAATGCACATGGTTTTTTCTATTATTAACATAGTGCGTTAGTAAGATACATTTGTGGTAACAAATGAGCCAATATCTGTATGTTGTTATTAACTAAAGTGACTTCTTTATTTAGATTTCTTTGGTTTTTACCTAATGTCCTGTTTTTGTTGCAGGATCTCATCTAGGATACATTACATTTGGTCATAATCTCTCCTTAGGATCCTCTGGGCTGTGATAGTTTCTCTGACATTGTTTTTTATAACTTTGGCAGTTTTGAGGGTTATTGGCCAGGGATTTTATAAAATATCCCTTAATTTGGATTTGTCTGATGTTTTTTGTTATGATTTTTTTGGAGCTATGGATGGGTTTGGGAGGAAGTAAAATAACATTTTCATCACATTATGCCAAGGATAAATAGATATTATCAACATGACTTATCACTGTTGATGGTAACCTTGATTATCTGGCTAAGGTGATATTTATCATATTTCTCTATCCTAACATAACTATTTTTTTCCTTTCTTTCCATACTGTCCTCTTTGGAAGAAATTCATATGAACAATTTATACTTAAAGAGTAGGGAATTGTGCTATACCTTGTAGTTACACAAACTGTTCCTCTGAAGGAGAGATGTATCTTTTCTCCCTCATTAATTTTTGAAATAATTTATTTATATTAGTATAAACTTGTGGATATCTGCATTTTAACATTTATTAAGTCATCAAGCATTTATAGAGCATGATTTCTGAATCAAGCACTATTCCCAGAGGAAGAAATAAAATGGCGACCCAGAAAACAGCACCTGACCTCAAAGAACTCAGGCTATTGGTTCCAGTATCAAACAATCAAATCCATGACAGAGAATGACAGTCACATTGAGCACAGGGTGCTGTGTGCAAGTATATTGGAATCACATGGTGTTATTAACTCAGTTATTATTTACAATTGCCTTGTGAGATGGATATTATTGTCATCTCCATTTGTGGATTAGGAAGTGGGGCACAGTAGACAGAATAAAGTCAGTCCTGGCATTAAGTTGTCTCTCATGTGTGGTGCTGTAGGTAAGGAAAGGATACCACAGAAGATTTGTGCGATCCATTCTTGGGGGTAGAAGGGTTAGACCAGAAACCCTTTCAGGAAGTACTTATAACCCAGCTGAAACAAATTCTGACCTGACAATTGTGATATGTCTTAATCAAGGCTCTCTTGAGAAGACTGGAGAGTCAGGGTGGGGAAACTTCCTTTAAGTTACAGAGGATAAGTAGGAAGTTGGGTTATTTGACTGCAGTATTTAGGACTTTCCTTCCTGCCAGTCTGTCCCAAGTGACCTTTTTGGAATAAAAATTTCTGCCTCCTCTTGTGAGTCACTGATAGGCTATCTCCTGGGTCCCCTTTTTTCTGTCTTCCTAACAACCTGTTTGGGGATTGATGACAAATGCAAAAGAAGTAATGCTCCTAGACTAGTAGTCATGGGAAACATTTTCAAAAGAATGTCTGTGCCTCTATGTTTCTCTTGTGTAAGACTACCTTCAAAGGCCGAGGAAGGTCATGAGATGGCTCTTAAAACTACAGTATAGTGAAGTTAGAAAAGAAAAGAGAAGGCAAGAGCTTTAACAGTCTTTTCTCTCTTGCTGCTGTTGCTAAGACGCTGAACATCTCTGCCACCCATTCTCTGATGGATCTGACTGCAGAGTTGCAGATCACGCCCACTCCATGATTGAGGTCAAGAAGATAAAGGATAAGGCAAGGAGCCAAGGAAAAGGGAGGAGGATGTTTTATAGGTAATCGGGATCCTGGAAGAAAGCAGAGACTATGAAAGAAGTTGCATGGCAGTTTCTATGCTATTGAGCAACTGTATGTTGAGTCTAGAATTGTGGGGGGTGCAGATATGAAGAATACTCTGACAGCCTTCACTCCTTAAGTGACTCTCTGTTCACTGGGCTCAGGCAAGGTGTTGTGATCTTTGGGGAGCGGCCCGCTGGCCCATCCAAGGGGAGCTGTGGAAGACCCAGCATTTGACTTGAAGATTGGCTGAGAATTCACCAGAATGGGGACGAGAAAGAGTGTTTTAGGAATAGGGTACAGTATATTTAAAGGCACAAAGGCAAGAGAGAGAGTGTGCACTGGGGTTAAATGATGAGCAGGATGGGAGGCAGAGTGTGTGATGAGAGCGTTCACCAAGACTCCTTTGTGCGCAAGTGACTGAGACCCAACTCATGTTGGGTCTCATGTTATTGATAAAACGACAGAGTTAGAGTGACTGGGAATATACCTGGTGGAACTCAAATCACTCTACAAAAAAGATACCTGCCCATGCATATTTACTGAAGCACTATTCACAATAGCAAAAACATGGAACCAACCATGCTGCCCATCGAAACTGAACTGGATTAAAAAAATGTGGTACATACACACAAGAGAATATTATGCAGTCATAAAGAAGTGCATATAAGGACTCAAACAAGGCCCTTCAGTATCGATCTCTCAGTCTCTCCTTTCTTTTGTTTTCGCCTTTCTGTCACATGGACCAACAGTAAATGAGGACAAACAAGACCTCCAGCAGCCACAGTTTCCATCCAGGAAGGGAAGAAAACTGAGTGAGGAAAAAACATCTTTCTCCAGTAGACCAGTGAGAGTGCCAGGTAGGGCTCATTGGTTTACTTGTGTCCCTGTCTCTAAAGGATTGTTATGGCCAACACACTGAAGCGTTCTGACTGGCTGGACTTAGGACTGGGGCTTTCCCTGCAGTCTGTGAATGGGTCTGCCCCAAAGGAACCAGTTGCATGAAATGTACAGAATGGCTATTACCCCTAAAGAAACCATGTGCAACTGAGAAAAGGGGAAATGGTTGAGGCAGAGAGAAAAATCAAATGTCCATGATCAGCAGGGACTGGAAAACGAAATTGGAAAGTAATTTGGGGCTACCTTGTGGTCCAAATTGAAAGCTGAAGAAATTCAGACAGTAGAAAGAAGAAACAGGATGTCTAAGGGTCAGATAAATGGTTCTCTTGGTATTGTTTTGCACTATTATGGAAATGAATAAACTGTTGAAGTAATTTAAAAAACCATTTTCTCTCTTTTAAGCAGAACCCTAGCTTGGCTCAGGGTTTTTATTGTCTGCCCACTGTTTGCAATACCACAAGAACACGAATATAAAAGAGTGTTATTAAAATGAAATTGGAAGTTTTTATTTGTGCATTTATAAGTTTATAGATGGGAGAAGACTTTGGGTGGCTGGGTGGGTGAGAGAACTTGAACACAAAGTTAAAAAAAAGAGGGAAGGAAAAGCCAACACTCCTCTCCCTCCATCCATTCAGACCTACTGTCCTTGAAGTGGTGATGGCCTGGTACACACAGGGGTTGTTTTGTCTGTCTTTTGAATTGCAGCGATACAGCACTTTCCAGTGGGAGTTGAGAGAATGCCACTCCTTAGATAAATCAGTCTTGGTTTTGGGTTTGTGACATGCTCCAGGAAACCAGCAATCCCCCTTCTGGGAATATACCTGGTGGAACTCAAACCACTCTACAAAAAAGATACCTGCACGCGCACATTTATTGAAGCAGTATTCACAATAGCAAAAACATGGAAACAACTGTGCTGCCCACCGAAACTGAACTGGATTTAAAAAAAAAAATGTGGTGCATACACACAAGGGAATATTATGCAGCCATAATGAAGTCCATATAAAATATGGACTTTCACAGCAGCTTGGATGGATTTAGAGTCTATCATACCCAGTGATCAAGCACAGAAATAAAAAACTGAGTACCAAATGTTCTCACTCAAAAGTGGACCCTGAACATTTACCGTAATACTATAATAAAGGGATTGGCAGTAGTAGGACATTGCAGGGTGGGCAGCAGGGGGGTGGGGAGCGAGGGAACACAACGTCAACAAAGGTAACTGATCTCAAACTAGATGAAGTGGGGGATCAAAGAGAGGCCCAAACTTCACCTGTATGATGACCACTTATATACCTAAATCTGAATTTTACCCCACATCTTAAAAATAAAAAAATAGAAAAAAGCAAATAAATAAATAAAGGACAGGGAGGCAAGTCAGTGGGACTTTGGATGGAAGTACATTTGTGGGTGCTCTTGACACATTTCAACTTTCCTGCTCTGGAGGGGAGGGGATTCCAGAACCAGTCTTTTGTTTAGCTGCATTAAAATGTGAGAAAGCATGGAGGATGTTAGGTGTCGTCTGTATGCTGCCCAGTGCTTTATTTTACACAAGACTATAATAATTCTTTCTTTTGTGTGAAAAGGAGATGCTGAAAAATGTCATTTTCTCATTAGTCAACACCTTGATTGCTTCATTCTTTTTAATACCAATGAAAAGAGGAAGTTTTTGCATGTGTGATTTATCAGAAATCCAGCTGCTTTATCCCTTGAAGGGTATACTTTGCCAAGATTCCTCTTTAGGGAAAATGTTGAGACATTTTTCAAAAGTCCATTTGTTTCCCCCCAGGATGACTAATTCTACCTATTTTGATCTATTTACATAAGAGCAAGTGGGGGCAAGTCAGTAAAGGTGATTCTTTTCTTATTCACTTTGGAACATCCCCTGAAGTTCAGTGCCAAATCTAGCTGCCTCAGCTTTAGAACCTGCCTGACAAGTGTCTTCCTTTGTGTGTGTAGAGTCCTCAGCTCCTCTGTCTCTATCATTTTCCCATCCACAAGGCGGATGGAAGCTGTAGGGAACAACAGCGATGGTGATGTGTTGGAAATAGCACAGTTTTTCCTGTGGGAATGCTGTTTGTTGGGTAACTTATGCCCTGCTTCTCCACGCATTGATAACTCTTCCCACACTGGGAGGATGGCCCCTGGCCAAGGCTGTCTGCACCCAGTCAAGATGTCCTTGGAGATATGCACACCTGCGCCCTTAAGACACTCGATGAGAGGGTAAGTTTTTGTTCCTGCTTCTCCACACATAATGCTATTGCTTGTGTCTTATGTCTTTTCCTTGCTGGGGGTATATAACCACCCTCAAGTCAGTTGGGACTTGGAGAGCTTTGGATGGACTGACCGCCACTGATCTCTCCTGTAAGTATTAATAAATCCAGGTCTGGCCAACCTATTCTCCCAGTAATTTCTTTGGAATAGGTGAACATTACATGAGCATTCTGATTTGGGGCTCCTGAGATACAGTTGTCCAGTCAAAAAAGGACCATCTTCCTGGGAAGGCTGATCTTGTAGTTGCTGTGTCCATTTCTCTCTGTCAGACTCTTCCTGGAAGATGCTTTGTCTTAAAACACTGTCCTTTTCATGGATAGCTTGTTGGCTGTGCTGAGTGCAGATTATTCTCCCGCTTCTTTCCCCTACAGCTCACAAGTGCCATGCCTTGTCGATCTGTAGGCAGCAGTGTCACTTGAAGCCTGTCTGAGATGCTCATTTCCTGTCATTAGGGTCATTCAGGGCCACTGTCACATAGGAATATGCTGGTCATGGAAAAATCCTCTGGTCAAATAAGATCTGCCTCTCCCATTTCTTCTTCAGTATCTCTGTAGTGTTGACAGCAAGCACTGTTCTGTCTGCATGATACCCAGTTCCCTTACACATATACAATAAGTAAGCACATGGACTTATTTTCAGCATTCTATCATGATTTAAAATATTCTACGTTTAGCCAGGCATGATGGCTCATGCCTGTAATCCCAGTACTCTGGGAGGCGGAGGCAGGAGGATTACCTGAGCTCAGGGCTTCAAGACCAGCCTGAGCAACATGGCAAGATCTCGTCTCTACAATAAATCATAAAATTAGCTGGATGTGGTGGCGCATGCCTGTAGTTCCAGCCACTTGGAAGGCTGAGGCAGAAAGATCACCTGAGCACAGCAAGTCGAGGTTGCAGTGGCTGTGAGTGTGCCACTGCAATCCAGCTTGAGCGACAGAGTGAAACTCCAACTCAAAAAAAAATGCCTTTTGATTGAAGCAGGGGAGCAAAAGGAGTGACAGGTAGATATCTGAGCAAAAGAGAGATAGAGATATAGATGGGGGCCTCTCTAATGCCTATTTCAGAATTATCACTATTCTTTAGGGGAGGACCCCTAAGAAGTCATTGGCAAATGTACAGATCAGTTGATTAATTTACTTGTCTTCAGGAGACTTCTACACTACATCTGCTTTCTGAGACTATAACTGTAATTTTGCTTCGACCCCCCAGCCTGCCTGGGTTGGTACTAAACTTGAAGTTACTGAACTCCCTGCAGAAGAAAATGTCCTTTAGTTCACAGATACTCAGCATCGTATACTCTAGGGTCAGCCTCCCAGTAATTTTCACAGCTCACCTTAGGCAACAAAATCAAGCAAAACACATCAACATTCTTTCCACTAAGCTCAAAGTATTGACATATTTTAGCATATTTTAGTTTCAGTAAAACCAGAAGTTCATTTTTCTCTTTGGAACATTAGAAACAGATGAATTTGAGCTAGTTGGGAGGAATCTTTAGATTTTTTCTGTTGATATTTATTTTACCCCAAGGAGCACTCCCATGTTTCTGTGAAAGTGCTTAGTTTGATCTCTGAGAGGGAAGACACAGCAGGTCTTAAATTTGACTATTTTAGAAGCAATTAAGCCCCTGCTCTCAGCCAACAGATCAACGGGTAAGCCTGCAAAAGCACACCTTGTTCCATGACTTCATTATGCAGGTGGGTGCGTACGGTACCCTTTCTGAAAATACAAATCTCCAGAAAGTTATGAGTACCCCAAACTCTGGGCCATTTGGGAGAAGGCTAATTGAATTTTGATAGATATTTTTTACAGAGTAGTAGGGAGGTTGTGAAGACTAAAATCCAAACACTATGTATCTGTAGATATTTTTTCTCTTACTTTATTTTCAAGGAGTTTTATTCTCTGTGGCAAAGCAGAGGCCATGAGAATGAATGTTCGGAGATACAGAAATAGGCTAGAAACTCAAAATAAAGTGATGAGGAAAAAATCGATTGCCCAGGCACAATTATCAAGATTTCCAGTGAGAGAAAGTAATGAAGAATGGTTGGGCAAGTTTTCCTCCTCTGACTCCCACAGAATAGATGGTATTCAGGTTACTGTGCAGTCAGCAAAGAGTAATAGCTGTGATATACAATATTTTACCAAGAATAATGGCTGCTGCAGCTTAAAGTCAGGGGAAAAGAAAAACACCTTTCTGTAATAAACACTCTTGGTGAGCCAAAGTCAATAGCTGTTGAGATGCAGTCACTTTGGAGGTAGAACTACTTGGCAGCATCTATGGAGACTAACTCACAGTTACCTTGTAACCCAACAATTATACTCCTAGGTATACATCCAGGAGAAATTGATACATAGGCCCACCATAAGACACGTGCATGAATCTTCATAGCTCAACCAGAGACAACAAGCTCAAAATGGAGACAATAAGATGGAATATTGCACAACTGAAAGAATTCACTACACTTTCATTTGGGGGCAAGATAGAATAACCAGGACTAGATATATCTTCCCATCTGAAACAACAAATAAAATGAAATAAAATAGACAAAAATATGAAGCGGTATTTTTTTTCAAAACAGTGTGTATCAGACAACAGGACAAAGGAATTCCTGAGAGGTGGAAACAAATGAGATGAGACCTGTATGTGCTTCCAGAGAGATTTCAGGCCGTGGTGCTAGGGGAAACCTGAGGGATGCCCTGACTTGAGGAGATGGAGCTGAAAGTCCCAGGAGGCTAGCTGTTTGTTGGGAACAACATCAACTACCCAAGACAGCAGAACTGAGAGAGAGGGAAGCCGGAGCTCTGTAGAGGGTTTTCCTTGAAGTGCTCATCAGCACATGTGTGTGGGCAACTCAGGAGGGCAGGGGAAGAGAACCACCCATAAGCTTAGCTAACAATGCAGGTGGCTCACACAGGACTGGGAATAGTACCCCCAAGACCCTGAAGTGGGAATTCACCATCTGTCCTAAAAGCATTTAATTAAATGTGAGTAGCACAATTCAGTAGTGTAGCCAACCTTGGATACACAGTAGAATCACCTGGAAATTTACAGTCATCGATGCCCCAGTCCCCACCTCAGATCAATGAAGCAGATTCTTGGAGGAGGCCCATTAAGCTTCCATGTGATTCTAATGACTAGCCAATATGAATATCCTACACTCTAGAGGGTCCTTTTCTTGCTCAGGTGATGACAGAACAGGTGAAGCAAGCTGGGTTCACACGTTTTGCTTGTTGTTATTTTTCTGTACTCAAAATCATTGGAACAGACAAGAGGATGTGACATGCCCAAGATTCTCCCTCTGACCAATTCTGTCCACTGACCATTTGTGCTGTGCTCAACAGAGCCATGAGAGTCTCTGAGATGTCCCTTTCTTCTCTAAACACAGACTTGCACCTCTGTTTGAAATATGACATGGCCAGATGTGGGTTGAATTTAATTTGCACCAGATCTATTTGCTTGTGCGAAAGGCAGGCTTTCCAGGAGAAAGAGTTTCTAGCAACTTGATCGGCAGCACAGGAGGTAGCTGATATAAACCAGTGTGGCCCCTCAGGTCCTTAGACGCACAGTGGAGAACCCCAGACATTGTTCTCTTCTGTCCCCACAGTGTGGTGTTTGCATAAGCCATATGGGAATGCCTTGGTAGTTTGTACAAAAAGATGTTTTATAAAACATCTCCCAAATGCTGGCAGGTTTTGAAAAGCAGCCAGTGCTTCCCTGAGAGCTAAGGGCCAGGCGACTGAGGATACTTCTGCAAGCCCCAGAAAAACTTAGGAAAGGGTAGCAAGATGGACGCTGTGAATGATAAACACAAATATTGCTATCTTATGGCTGTCCTTGCTGGAATACTGGGTATCCCAACACCAACACTGGATGAGGGGGGTCTAGTACTGACCAGATGAGCAGCACAGGATTGAGCAGCATAGAACTGAGATGTGAATGAGATCAGAGGGCAGAGACTGAGCCCCTGCAAAGGCCTTAGAGTTCAGGAATGCCTTAGCATTCAGGATGCCTGATGCACAAAACCAGGGTGGTTTATTCTGGAGATAGAAGGGCTTTACTACTCCCCAAAAGACCTAGTTTAGTAAAAATAATCCAACAATAACAATAATCTACCAATAATATCAATGCCAATGACTTGATATATGTAAATACATATCAATATATCAATAGACTGATATAGAGTCATCTGGATGGCAGCCGAGGACTTACCAGTCTGGATCGCTCTATGCTGCCATGATTGCTTCTGCAAAGTCCAACCTTCTCAGATTATACAGGAATTGACACAAGCAGAAAGATATTCAAGGTTTAGGTAGTTAACCAAGTTTTATTGAACTGTGCAGAATTCCTCACTTTAAGCTTTATTTTCTTTCCCTTCATCTCTGCCTCTGAGCTTCGCCTTAAAGATGCTCTCTTCCTCCACGCCAGGCGTTCTAAATTCTCCAGTTATCCTCTCCTTCAAGAAAGAAACTCTGCCACTCGATGTCTGTCCTACACGAAGCCGTGTACTAATGCAATCCCTTCACAGAAAAACAGTGCTCCCATACCCTCCTCACCCAGTTTCCCCTATTATTAACATCTTGGTTTAGTACGATATATGTGTTACAATTGTTGAAACAATATTGACATGTTATTAACTAAAGCTCAAGAGTGTGTTGTGTTCGGATCTCCTAAGTGTTTACCTAGTGTCCATTTCCTATTCCAAGATCCCATCTAGGATATCATATGACATGTATTTGTCAAGTCTCCTTGGGATCCATTTGACTGTGGCAGTTTCTAAGACATTTTTAAAAATTTCAAATGATGTTGAAAGTTTTGAGTAATATCCCTCAGATATTTTGTAGGATACCCTCTACTGACATCTGTCTGATGTTTTTCTCATGATTACACGGGTGTTTTGGTGCTTTGGGAGGAAGATGACAGATACAGATTGCCTGGGAGAGGCTGTGTTAGGTTTCTGTGCTGCAAAGATACTCTTTTCCCCCCATTATCCTTGTTGTACTCTTTGGAAGGAAGTCTCTATGTGCATCTCACATCTAAAGAGTGGGAAATAGCCGGGCTCAGTGGCCCAGCCTGTAATCCCGCGTCTTTGGGAGGCTGAGGTGAGTGGATTGCCTGAGCCCGTGAGTTCGAGACCCGCCTGGGCAGCAAGACCTCATCTCTACAGTTAATCCAAAATCAGCCGGGCATGGTAGCGCAAGCCTGTAATTCCGGCTACTAGGAAGGCTGAGGCGGAAGGATCACCAGAGCTCAGCCGGTCGAGGTTGCGGTGGCCGGGAGCGGCCACTGCACTCCAGTCTGGGCAACAGAGTGAGACTCCAACTCAAGGAAAAAAAAAAGAGAGTGGGAAGTTGTGCTCCCCCTCATTGAGGTCAGAGTATCTACATAAACTATTTGGAATTCTTGCTGTATGGGAGATTTGTCTCAGCTCCCTTATTTACTAATTTATTTAATCATTTATTTACAGCTGTATAAACTCATGGACACTTATTATCACCCTTTCTCCAAAGACCCCTGGTTCCTTTTGTTGGAGAAAAATGTTAGAAACCAAGATCTGAATGCGAGGTATGCTCATCATTGCTGGGTATCATTTCTTTCTTTTCTCCTTTTGAAGAGATGGAGTCTCCCTATGATTCCCAACCTTGGATACACAGTAGAATCACCTGGAATTTTTCAGTCATGGATGCCCCAGTCCCCAGTGCAGTGCCTATGCACAGGCATGGTCACAGCATGCTAGACCCTCAACTCCTGAGCACAAGGGATCCTCTCACCTCAGCTTCCTGAATAGCTGGGACTATACGTATGTGTCACTACCTCTGACTTTTTTGTTTGTGTGTTTACCCTTTTTTTTTTTGAGTCATGATCTCATGCTGTTGCCCAGACTAGAGTGCAGTGGCCTTATCAAGGCTCACCAAAGCCTCAGCCTCCTGGGCTCAGGGAATTCTTCTGCCTAAGCCTTCCAGGGAGCTGGGACTACAGGTATGCCACCATGTCCAGGTAATTTTAAAAATTTTTTTGTAGAGATGAGGTCTTGCTATATTACCAAGGCTGGTCTTGAACTACTGGGCTCAAGCGATCTTCCCATCTTGGCTTCCCAAAGTGCTGGAATTACAGGCATAAGCCACTGCATCCAGGTGGTTTATCTTTTTAAAATATGGGTGTTGACCAGGCTTGGTGGCTCAGCCTGTAATCTCAGCACTTTGGGAGCCCTGAGCCCACGGATACGAGACCAGCCCGGGCAACTTGACAAGACCTCGACTCTACAATAAATAAAAAATTAGCCTGGTGTGGTAGTGTGTGCCTGTAGTTCCGGCAACTTGGAAGGCTGAGGCAGAAGGAATGCTGGAGCCCAGCAGGTCAATGCTGGAGTGGCCGTGAGTGTGCCACTGCACTCCAGCCTGGGCCACAGAGTGAGACTCCCACTCAAAACAAAACAAAAAATGGGTTTTATTTCTTTTAGGCCCTTTCAGCTGATAGAGCAAAGAAATATATGTTTGTATACTAACCATTAATATACACATTTACATATTTCCATATGTAGGGATCTATATTAATATTTATACAAAGATTTATATTAATGTAAATATAAATTCATACTGATGTTTCCAGCTCTAACCTATTATCACATAGTCGTAAGCCCCTCATGCTTATCTGTAAATTCCCACTGCAACAGTCAGAAATAGGGATCTCATCATCCCCTACCCATTTACAGAATTGTTCAGTTCTAAAATAGGTGCTATTAAGAAAAAAACATTTTTATTTTGAATTAAATTTTAGACTCACATAATAGTCAAATAAATATTGCTGAGAGTTTCTGGGTACCCTTCCCCTAGCTTCTCCCATGATAACATCTTAGAAAACCATAATACAATGATCAAAACCAGGAGATTAACATTAAATCAATACTACAAACTGACCTATAGACATTGCTCAAATTTCACCAGTTTTTACATTTACTCATTTTGGGAGAAAATATCTGTATGCAATTTTATCAAACGTATAGACTCATTTAACTACTACCACAGAAAGGAAACAAAAATAGTCATTATTCCCACCAAAAATCCCATCTGCTTAGTTTTCACAGTTGCATCTTTTCCCCAACTCTGACTCTTATTTTCCATCACTTTAATTTGGTCATTTGAATCAGACAGTATGTAACGTTTTTAGATTAGCTTTTTCTATTTCATTTAACACATGATCCATCTGAAGAAGGTATCTCAATTTTTATCCTTTCATCCTTTGAAAGACATTTGGATTATTTCTGGTTTCTGGCTACTACAATTAAATACTTCAGTGATGCCAGGCTCTGTGGCTCAGCCTGTAATCCCACGCTTTGGGAGGCTGAGGTGAGTGGATTGCCTGAGCCCGTGGGTTCGAGACCCGCCTGGGC
>NW_007232750.1:25746-60095 GCF_000164805.1 Carlito syrichta | reverse complement strand
GGAGCCCAGCAGGTAGAGGCTGCAGTGGCTGGGAGCAGCCACTGCACTCCAGTCTGGGCGACACAGTGAGACTCCAACTCAAAAAATATATAAATAAAAATAAATAAATAACTACTTCAATGATCATTTGTGTACAGGTTTTTGTGTGAACAGGTTTTAGTTTCCCCAGGGTAAATACCCAGAAGTCGAATTACAGATGTGGTACTCAGACACAGAGTGCTTAAGAAGCGTGCCCAAACTCACTCAGGTTGTAAGAGAAAGACTCAAGATTTGCACATGAGAAATCTAACTCCAGATCCTGCTTTTACCTACTACATGTTGCAGTTCTTGAATAACCATAATCATATTAATACTAACATTAATTAAGCATGTATCCTTTATGGGCCAAAACGAATCCCTGCACTTTAATCATCTTTAATATTCACAGCATTTCTGTGGGATGGGAGTGTCTGTCAGGACTCTTCATATACAGATGAAGAACTGAGGGTTAAGTAATTTGCTGAGGTTACAGACAAGACCAAGGATTCAGACAACTGCCCTTTCCAGAAAGAAGGGGGTACAGGCTTCATCATTGCCCATGCTGTATTTACCCAGGTGCATTAAAGTGGCTATTCCTGGCTCCATAGAGAGTTAGAGCCACTCTCAGCCAGTGAGAACTGGGACTGTGAACAAGCAGAGTCAACTCATTCCTGCTGGTGGCATATGAGAATGCAGTGGCTATTTTGTGTTTACTTTTCAGGGTTTTAGTGTCAGTGTATTAGTAGGTTGATAATACATTTTCTTACAATTCCATGAGAGCTTTGAGCCTTGAAGTACCCAATCAACATCTGGAACTGGGGAGATATTATTTTTACCAGATGATGACTGTACTTGCTCTAAGCATTAAACTTCTTTGGTTCAAGAAACAGAAATCATTTCTGACTATCTTAAGCAGTAGAAATCTTAAGCATTAAGAAAAATGACTGAAATAACATCAGGTGGCTTCAAAAAATCAACAATAAGGCTAAAGAACAGGCCTTAGAAGAGAAAGTTCTAGGGACCCAGGCACAAGAAAACACCTCAAATTTTCTTTAGTCTGTTGTTGCCAAAGGAAGTTTCAAACGTTTCCAACCTCCTGCATTTATCAGACCTGCCCTCCATTACTTATAGGTGAATGTGTATTCACATTCTCTCTCCAGGAGCTATTTAAAGCTTTGCCCTAGTTTCCATTTATAGTTTTAAAACGTCTACTTTTCCCACTCTGAAAGTATCCTTTTTTCCCTCCAATTGTGAACCTATAGAAGTCAGTTTCCTAGGCAAGGGACCTCCTTCCACATTTAAAATCTTGCTACCTAGGCCCCCTCCCCAGGTGCTGGCATTTAATTGCAATACTAGTTTTCCACATAAGAGAGAAAAATGTTCATTTCCTGGGAGAAGTGGAAATGTAAAGCCTTGGCAGAGACAAAGCAAACACAGGCTCTTGCCACCAATGATAACCTTGTCTAAGGCCCCTCTAATCCCTTTCAGGAGGATGATCACTCTGTTTTGCTTCGCAGGTTCAAATCCATTTTCCTCCTCAATGGAGGCAGTACGAACATGGATGCAACCGTTATTCATGCAGTGATCAAGGTGAGCTGTTGTCCTGGACTCTGATTCAAGACCTGGGTGAAGAATGACACAGCATGAGAATGGAGAAAGGATAGCCCTCCTCATGTCACACATCCAAAGAGAAATGTTTATGATGAAAGTCAAATTGCGAATCCTTCAAATTTTAAACCTATTTTCCCATCCAGAATACATAGTGAAAGCCTATGCTTGCCCAAAGAGCCTTGGGTTTGCTTCCCCATAGAATACCTTTCTGGACAATCCTCAACCCACTGTAGTTCTCTCTGCATTCAAGTCGGCGATCTTGATATTTTCGGGAAAAAAAAAGTTGATTTTTTCAGAAGGCTTGTGTTTTCACTTGCCTCTTACCTGTGGGCAAATCTATCCCAAAGGAGCCAACACTTTGCCCTGTGAACTCTGTATTGTAACTTTTTCTCCAGTAATATTTCCACTTTTGTTTGAAGGATATTGTTGGGCACGTCTAAAAAGGGGAGTAAAAGTTATACGCAATAGATTTTGTGTCTGTTTATTAAAGTGTTATGTGATGAACTGACATAACAATGGGGGGAAAATAGAAACTTTTTAAAGCCATCTGAATCAGAGTTAGATTCTGAAAGTATCACTCTAGTGCAGAAATTGCGTTTTGTGTAAAATCCTACATGGAGTCTAGTGAGTAATGAGTGCTAATGATATTAATAGATGGTACAATATCTCCCTTTTATTTTTCCTCTAACATAAATCTCAAGACTTGTTTCACTGGGTTCTAGTCTTTTTGAAGCTAAAACTCCCGAGCTCCCTCTCCATCTTTTAGGGAAGCAAAAGCCTGGGGTGAAAAAACCTGGGTTGGAATAGTAGCTGATATTAGTTCTGCATTTGATGTGTTTCAAGAACCTTTCTAAGTTCCCATATATATGTTTTTATAAAGTCTTCACAATAGTCCCCCAAATGAATGAAACCTTTATTTTGATTTTGTGAAACAGTCTTCTTTAATATCTTTCATCAGTATTTTTTAGTTTTCAGTGTACATGTTTTCATCACCTTGATTAAATTTATTTTAAGTATTTTATTATATATTTGATGCTTTATAAATGGTATTATTTAATTAATTTTCTTTTATGTAGTTTGTTAGTGTATAAAAGTTCATTTTGTATCCTGCAACTTTACTGAAACTATATTTGTTTATTTGTTCTAATAGATTGTGTGTGTATGTGTGTGTGTGTGTGTGAGAGATAGAGAGAGAGAGAGAGAGAGAGAGAGAGAGAGAGACAGAGAGAGAGAGAGAGACAGAGAGACAGAGGGAGGGAGGGAGGGAGGAAAGGAGAGACTTTAGCGTTTTCAACATAGAAGATTATGTCGAAGATGAGTCGGTTGAGAGACTGAGGTTTTGCTTCTGGAATCTTAATTCTATTCCATTGGTCTATATGCCTGTTCCTGTACCAATACTAAGCTGTTTTGATTACTGTAGCTTTATAGTAAAGTTTGAAGTCTGGTAATGTGATACCTCCTGCTTTTTTTTTTTTATTTGCTGAGGATTGTTCTGGCTATTCTTGATCGTTAGCGCAACCTCTGTGGAAAGCAGTGTGGCGATTTCTAAAAGCTCTAAATATCAACCTCCCATATGACCCTGCAATCCCCCTACTGGGAATATACCCTGAAGAACTCAAATCACTCTATCAAAAAGATACCCGCACACGTGTGTTTATCGCAGCATTGTTCACAATAGCAAGAACCTGGAACCAACCATGCTGTCCATCAAAAGAGGACTGAGTTAAAAAAAATGTGGTATATATACATGATGGAATACTACGCAGGCATAAAAAAGAACAAAATCATAAATTTCGCAGCAACCTGGATGGAACTAGAGTCTATAATACTGAGTGATCTCTCACAGAAACAAAGATCTGAGTATCACATATTCTCACTCATATAGTGGACCTTGATCATCTATCATAATACTATAAGAATAGGATTGACAGTGGCGGGAAACTATGGGGGGGTAGGGATGGGAAGGGAGGTGGGATTAACGGTAGTCAATATCTGTCTGGGGATGGGGAGACACCCCTTATCAACAAGGGTGCCTGAGTGATACATATTTGTATACTTAACCCTTAACTGTACCCCACAATTTTAAAATAAAAAATATGTTTATATATAAAAAAAGATTAAGTCATTTCCAAACAGAGATCATTTTACTTCTTCTTTTAGGTTTTATATTCCTTTTATCTTGACTAATTGCGCTGGCTAGGGCTTCTAGTATTATGTTGAATAGAAGTGGTGAGAGTGGGCGTTCTTGCCTTGTTATGGGTCATAGAAGAAAAGCTTTCAATTTTTCACTATTGAGTATGCTTTTGGCTGTAGACATTTCATGTATATCCTTTATTATGTTGAGGTAAATTCCTTCTATATTTATCCTGTTGAGGGTTTTTATCACAGGAGTGTTGAATTTTGTCAAATATTTCTGCATCTTCTGAGATGATGATGTGATTTTTATCCTTCATTCTGTTAATATGGTATACCACCATTACTGAGTTTGTGTATGTTGAAGCATCTTTGCATCCCAGTGACAAGCACCACTTGGTCATGGGAATGAGCCTTTTAATATTCTGTTGAATACAGTTTGCTAGTACTTTGCTGAGGATTTCTGTGTCTATGTTCCTCAGGGATATTAGCCTGTGATTTCTTCCTCTGTTTTTTATAACCCACACACACACACACACACACACACACACACACACAAATCTATTAGTAAATCCCATCAGCTCTACCTTTGAATAACCAGAGTCTGGTCAATTCTTACTACATCAATGCTATCTGGTCCAAACCACCATTTTCTCTGTTGCCTGAATGACACAACAGTCACCTAACTGATTTTCATCTTTCTGCATTTACTTTCTATACTATAGTGTGAGCACCATGAGATCAGAAATTGGGATTTGTGCATTTCTGAATCCCTAGGATCCAGAAGAGTGCTGACATGTATCAAAAGCTCAGAAAATATTTGATGAATGAATGAATGAATGAACGAATGAATCCTTTATGCAACCTATCACTTTAAAGTTTTCCTTCTAATAATTGGTAGAAATAAGAGAAATTGTTTTTAAAATTAAAATCCTTGCCTTGAAGAGTCAAGAAGATTTGTGTTTTAGAACAAAAGGCATCTGACATTTTAAGCTTTTATTTTGCTGGTTCTCAGGCCACAGAAGACTTGGAAGGCTGATATACTGTAAATTCTGGGGAAAGAGACATTGGAGTGGATAATTTATATTACGATGTTGTTAACAAGCACATACAGAAAACACTGAACTTATGACATGCTCTAGAAAGAGATTTCCAGTTGGAATAAGATCTAGATTTTCCTAAGTTTTCTGTTGTCTTGAGCACAGTATGCTCAACCAAAAATACACTGTTCCCTTGAAAGCTGTTGTCATCATAAAACACTGTTTAAGAACACAGGTGTCACCTCATATTTTTAGCTCTTGGTTTTGGATGAGAGAAGCAACAAGAGATTTATGTGCCTGTCAAACTAGGACAAGATAAAACATATTCTCCTGGTGCCTCATATATTTTCCTCATGTATTTTTAGTTATATATTTTGTTCATGGTGCTGGTGTTATCTCCATTTTTGAAATCTGTCTTCTCACTGTGCTTTGATTCATATTAATTAGTAGGAGACAAAGATGTCATTGCTATGAGCAAGACTTAAAGACATTTACAAGTGAAGGAGAACATCATTTTCTATGATAAGGACTTTACTTTCTCATACAGTCAATTCTCAGAATGTAGCCTTTATATGACAGACACAAAGGTATGTTATGCAGGTGAAGTTACTTTGTGCACACACAGCCTTTTAACACAGTTTAAAAGAAATGACCTATGTTATTTATTATTGACAATTCCCAATGATTCAATAGCAGTCAGAGTTGATGGCTATCTGGACTCCAATTCTCTAAGCAGTTAAATGTTTGTTTTGTATTGTGTCTGAGCTTTGGAGAGCTATAAAAGATTTCAGCACCTAGGGGATAAATTGGGATGTGAATTCATGTGATTGTTGCTATGGTAATTTATATTGGCATCATTGTAATAACCTCCTCAAACTTGGGCATTTCGTCACAACGTGGCACCTCTGCATAATTTAACAAAAAACTGTGCATAAAAACTTAAAAATCCCTTTGAAAATTTCCATTAAAAATGAGAAGCAGCCGTGCTCGGTGGCTCAGCCTGTAATCCCGCGCCTTTGGGAGGCTGAGGTGAGTGGATTGCCTGAGCCGGCGGGTTCGAGACCCGCCTGGGAGGCGAGACCTCATCTCTACAATAAATTAAAAAATTAGCTGGACGTGGTAGCGCATGCCTGTAATTCCAGCTACTCAGAAGGCTGAGGCAGAAGGATCGCCGGAGCCCAGCAGGTCGAGGCTGCGGTGACCGGGAGCGGCCACTGCACTCCAGTCTGGGCGACTGAGTGAGACTCTAACTCAAAAAAAAAAAAAAAAAAAAAAGAGAAGCAAGTAGAAATAAATCATTGCAAGTCTGAGATGTATAACTATTTGAACTATGAGTGTGGGCATTCTGCAAAACAATTTTATGAATGGAAATATTACTTCTGATAACTGGCACAAAACTGTGATCAGTTATAAAGGAAATATCTTTGCATCCAGACATGATATTCCTCCCACTTTCAAGTAGAGAGAGGAAAACACACACCTGCTAATTATTAAGTCACGTGGCAGGAAGAACTTTGTCACAGGCTTCAGTGATGTATTTATAATCACTGACTGCAAGACCATGGGGCATTAGTTTTTGGCATGGATACTGGCATTTAAAGATGTAATTTCTACAGAGTGAATTTGTGTCCAAAATACTGTCAGTGGGTTAAATCAGAAATAATGTTAGTTCTAACAACAAGATTAACTTATATGTATTCATATATATATAGTCTTTTTAAAAACTCAAGTGTATTATGTTAAGAAAACTACATAAATGTTTTTTTCTGGTGTGTCATTTTTAACTGGAATGAATAGCATAGTTTTTATTTGTGATAATTCCAATTATATCCTAATGTCATTTGTATTTTCTCGCATCAAAGGAAAGTGTGCTTACATAATCAAGGAAAGCCTTGGTCAGCTTGAATTTCAGAGTTAGGAGAGATGTCAGATCTGTACCCTGCCATAGACATGTTTCTTCAAATTGCATGCTACCATCTAGGACTGCAAAACTGGCCGTCACTGAGGTCCTTAGTTCAAGAATCATATTTTGTTTTCAGAGTTGAGCCCAAAAGATGCTTTTAGAATAATGAATAAATAGATAAAACTTTTATAGATACGAGCCAGAATTGTTCTCTCTCTCTCTCAATTTTTCTACACTAGTCTTTTAACCGTACCACACAATAAATTCTGCCTTGTGTTAGTGTTAGTTATGTGAACAATTTCATCCTTTTAGATCCTAAGCACCTCAAAAAATAGCGCATTGCTTAACTCTTGTCTCCTGTTAACCTAGCCCAACTCCTTATAGTACATATTAACTTCTCAGCTTCTTGGAAATCATGCCTTGGAGTTCTAAGCCTCTTAGGGTTTTAAAGGGGAAGTGGTACATAATTTCTCTTTATAACTTACTTTATTTGATTATTAGATGTGAATTGAGCACCTTTTCTTCAGGAGATTTTGTGAATAAACATGATAGGAGATCAATAAACACTTGTCATCTCATCTTAAGATATCGAACAAGTGGATGCTTCCATACATACTCATCAAATTATTGAATTTTTGTGGTATAAGAGAGGCATATTAAGTATCAATTCAGTACAACTTTTGTTAGCCCTTCTTCATTCAAAATAAACACAAAATAAGCTTACATTTCCACGAGTTACTGCTAGTCCCTTCCCTGATGCACATGATAGCTATCTTCAACTGACTGGCTAGAAGCCTTTTGGAGGATAAACAATGATTTTCAGAATGTCTGGCTTGGCCTTCTAGTAACTGAAATTCCATAGACCTTTTTAAGCCCTTTATGGCATTTTGTGTTAATCAAGGGTCTTAGGACAACTTGAGTTAAAAATGTCGAGGGCATGGTGCTGTGCATTTGTACTGCATTATTTTTAATTAATCCTTTTGCCTCTTGCCTGGCTGCCTCCAAATTCTTCTAAAATCTTCTGTCTTAGGCTTCGTTGAGTGGGTGGCAGGCATAGTGAGGCTGTTCTGGTGCGAAGCTAATTCGATCAAGATGAAGGCGTGGACCAGAGATAGGTTGGAATCTCTCCCCTGGGAATCAAGACTTTGAACAGAGACTCTATTCAGTCCGTGTTGGACAGTGGCAAGGAAAAGTGTGTGAAGTCAGGGTTAAGATGACCATGTTTGAATCATATGTGATGGGATCAGATAAAGCTCATCTAGACAGAGAAAAAAGAATGAGGAGAGCCAGAAAGAAACAGAAAAAGAAAGAAAAAAAAAATCAGGTGCCCCCTAGAAACAAGGATGGCAAGAGGAGCTGTCTTGTTTATTGGGAATTGTCACTTTCTAAATTCAGGCTTTTGTGAGGTCCAGTTGCACTTTAATTTTTAGACTGTGTGAAACACTCTTTTGTCTTTCTAATAAACCTTCTATTTACTTCATCAATTAGGTTCTGTTTGTTGCAAACACACCCAACCCAAATATATTTCTGAGCTAAACCCATGTGGCCTGTCCCTTCCTTCCTCAGTGGGCCTCAAATGAACCTGATACCCTCTCAAGGATTATCTATGCAGCAGATTGGTCTCAAGGTGTCTCCCTGCCTGCTTTGAAATTTGGTGCTATGGAATCCTGGTTTTATAAATTCTCCATCCAGGGAAACTGAATGCTTTCTGTTTGATTGATGGCTAATGACAGGACTTTTTAACACATACACAGGCAGTCCCCAATGTAAAATGGTTCAACTTACAATTTTTCACCTTTATGATTGTGTGAAAGCAATACTCGTTCAGTAGAAATGGTGCTTTAATACCTATACAGTCATTCTGTTTTTCACTTTCAGTGCAGTATTCATACATTTCATGAGCTATTCAACACTTCGTTATTAAATAGGTTTTGTGTTAAATTATTTTGCCCAACTGTAGGTTAATGCAAGTGTTCTGAGCAAGTTTAAAGTAGGTTAGGCTAAGCTATGATGTTCAGTAGATGTATTAAATACATTGTACACTTATGATGAGTTTATTGGGATGTAGTCCTGTGGTAAGTTGAGGAACATCTGTAACTATATAATCATCAGATAATCCATTTTTTAGCACACTCATGAATGAGACTTACATGTGCTTCCTTGTTGGAAAGCAGAACACATATTGATTAAAACACAAGAGTCTGTTTCATAATTAGGGGTTAATCAAGTAAACATCACATATGATAAAATACCTCACCCATATGATTTTATCCATATGCAATATTGTTCTAATGATAATGTGTTTTGCTGCTTTATAGACACAGCTCTATAAAAAGTTTTGCTAAGAATATGGGTGCTGAAACCTACCCGGGGTGATTTCCAGTTCTACCATTCAGTAACCATGTGACCTGGGCAAGAAAAGTCACTTAACTCATGTTTCAGTTCCTAATCTGTAAAATGGGATACTATCTCCTATTTCATAGGGCTTTGTTGTTGTTATTTATTTCTTTGTTTACATTAAATGAGCTAGTATGTCATGACATCACATGACTTTCCTGTGAGGTTCAGATCTATAAAATGCTGGCCTAGCCGGGCTCGGTGGCTCAGCCTGTAATCCCATGCCTTTGGGAGGCTGAGGTGAGTGGATTGCCTGAGCCCGCGGGTTCAAGAGCCGCCTGGGCAGCGAGACCTCATCTCTACAATAAATCAAAAAATCAGCTGGGCGTGGTAGCGCATGCCTGTAATTCCGGCTACTTGGAAGGCTGAGGAGTGAAGGATCACCGGAGCCCAGCAGGTCGAGGCTGTGGTGGCCGGGAGCGGCCACTGCACTCCAGTCTGGGCGACAGAGTGAGACTCCAACTCAAAAAATAAATAAATAAAATAAAATAAAAAAATGAAATGCTGGCCTGTCCACATCAAACACTACCTGGCACACAGTCAGTGTTTTGTAAGTATTATTATTTTACTAGTTAGATTAACTGAAAGTCACACAACTAGTAAGTGACATATTTAAGTAAGACTGCAACCACAGTAATCCTTTGCATTTTTTTATTGTACTTTAGAAATATCCAAGAATACTCATATTCACTACTAATTCCTCATAGCCCCAAACCATCTTTGGTTATAGGGATTAAACCTTATATTACAGTTGAATATATGGAAGTTGGAGAATAAAAAGATTGCTCAAGATTATACAGATAGTAAATATAGAAGACCTGCAAGTTCTGGTTCTCGATATCTTAGTGAAATGTCAATTCTGCTTCACCGCATATGTAAATTATAAGGATGTCCACTTTGTTTCTTAATAACAGTGTGTACAAGGTGGGGGCATTATTCTTTTAGCTGAGCATTCCAGCTAACTTGAGTTCACTGAACCGCTAAGAGAAGGTGTGTTCTAGTGAACTGAGAATCAATTTGGCAGAAAAGTCATCCATTTTTCGTTCTTAATGAAGTAAAGTTTAAAGTAGATAGGTCTACTTCCTGTGGTAGAAAATAGAGGATGACTTATCATAATTTTCTCTCTCTGATATCCCATTATAGTCCTAATAAGCTTGCAGATAGTGATATAGAAAGGGACTGTGTCTTGAACCTCTTTGTTCCCCAAATTCTCATCTTATCAAGTCACCTTATGTCATCCCATATACTTTACAAATGTTTTCTCTTCTAAAAAATGAAATTAATGGTTCTAGCTAGTCATGACCTCACTTCACATTCCTCTGAGTCTCAGATTTATATAATATTGGGCTTGTCCACACCCAGGATGAATTATTTGTTTGCATGTCTTCCCCTCACTCAAAATTACAGTTTGAGTTTGTGTTTACAGGGAAGGGAGTAGAGATACAGAAGAAGCAGAAAGTAGATTTCCTATGTGTTTTAATCATTATTGGAGCAACTCACCTTCCATTGTTCCATACAGTCTAGCACATGCTAATAATACTTATTTCAACAAATAGCTATCAAGAATGCATTCTGCTTAAGAGCTATGTTAGCACTGGGGACTAGTGTGCTGGGGACAGGCCTGAGATGTGTGAAGGGTTCACAAGAGTCAGCTGCATATGAGAGAATGAAGGACGAGCTTATGGTTCATGATATTTTAACTGAAACTAGGTGAATGAGAGTGGTATCCATCCTTAAGTATGATTTATGGTTTGAGTCCCAGTTGAGTTTAGTGATTTTGCTCTTCACCTCAGAGTTGGATCAAAAGAAGAGAGCTAGAAATATCCTGACATGAAAGAATCCATAAACTCTATGAATGTAGAATACATTCTGAAGGCCATTTACCCTCAACTTTACTGTAGACATCATTACTTTATTTGCCTTTCATTGTTGGATAATTATGCCACAGGCTACAACAACAAAGGAAAATAAATAGGCTCTTCCTATCTGCCCACTGGAATTCTGAAGGGCTCTCCATTCTTTACAGCAGCCGAGTGACTGCAAAATTATGTATAATCAGCTTCTTCCAAAGTGCCCCTCTAAGATTTTGTGCATTAGTAGGTTGCAATTTATTTTCTTTTTATGTAGGCCAATGATTATTTTTCTTTACATTTTCTGTGTTAAAATACAATGTACTATTGGGACAAAACAATCAACATTATATTTTGTATAAGAAAAAATATTTGGCTTAAGTAGTCTTACTTGACATTATCTATTAGAATTATATTAACTTAAATGAAAGGACTTTGAAATCAGCTTGAAAGGGCCTCAAATATTTCACCATTTTATTGAGAAAACACCACCATTGGTATTTCTGTTCAAGAGTGACAATATATGTAAATATGGGGTTTTTTATAGATATGTATATATCTATGCATATGTACATGTGTATATACAATTTAAAACAGTTTTGTCCATCAGTGTTTAATACTTAAACTAAAGTTTTTAATTTCTAAGCACAGGACAGAGTTCATTTTTGCTAAGTCATAAAAAGAGAAATAATTTTAAAAATTCATATTTCAGATCGGCCGTCTTTTAGGATTACCACATGCAGAGTTATTTTCACAAATTAGTCCTCTTAAGAACACTCAACTCAAATAGGCAATCAGGCCTTCTTCCATGAGGGTTCCTGAATGATGACAATGTCAAATATTGACACCGAGAAACATTGGGAACAATGGTGATAACAAAAATGTGACAGTGGCTATTTTCTCCCTACCAATAGAACAGTCTTTTTATCACAAGAGGAGTATTTTGAGAAGATGAAGTTTGTCTGGGGTTTTATATGACACCGTGCTTGATGAATTTTTACATGTATATAGAGATCTGGATCTAAGCAGCCATGTCAAATGTGTGTGCAATAACAAAATAAAATACACTGATGGGAGTGACCCAGAAGAGAGGGAGCAGTTGAGGGCTCAGGGGAGTAAAGGGAGAACTGCTAGAGCTATTTCCCTGAACAGACGAGGAGGTGTGCAAACTCACGTTAAGGCAGAGGCAAGGTTTTAAACAGGAGCACAGACACGTCCCTCATGCAAAAAGAAAGGAAGAGAAAGTGGGTACGATGTAGTAGGCGGGAGCTTGTGGAAAATCTTGGCTGCTTCAATGTTTTCAGTGCAATGGGAAGCAACTCTTGTCAGCCCATGATTTGTCCAGTGGATCCCTCTCAGAGAGGTCTCCTCTTGACTCGACGTTCAGTGAGTTCCCACGGACATCTCAGAAGTAAGTAGCACTTGCGCTGTTGAGCTCATGTTCTGTTCAGACAAGGGGTGCTGGGAAAGGACGTGTTGGTAGGCAGGAAAGGGGGGTGACCCATGATCTCTGAAGCCCATTTCTTTTTATTTTTTTTTTTAAGGATGTGGAGAACAATTCAGGATTAGGTACATAAGTGGTCATCGTACAGGTAAAGCTTGGGCCTCCTTTTGGTCCCCACTTCGCCTGGTTTGGGATCGGGTACCCTTATTGATGTTATGTGCCTTCCTCTTCCCTTCCCTGGCAGTGTCCTGAGACTGTCAATCCCTTTCTTATGGTATTATGATAAATGTATGGTTCTCAGATCTTTCTTTCTGTGCTAGAACACTGAGCATTATAGACTCGAAATCCATCCCAAATATGAGAGTGATCCGGTCCCCGAAATCTTTGTGCACGTGGCCTTGTCCGCCTTCCATGCCAACTCCCTGCCACCGCGAAGGCAGGACATCCCCGGAGGAGAGGGCTTCTCCCGCTGGGGTGTCAGGTCTCCCCCAGCACGCCCCGACTCTCTGGGTCGTGGGTCACCAGAATCCACGCTGGACACGTCCGGCTCCTGGAGGCCGCCCCTTTCCAGCACAGCCGAGCAGCGGCGCCTCCGCAGCGCCCACTCCGGGTGGGGTGAGGGGGTACAGTCGCTTTGGGAGCGCCCCCACTGCCGCCAGCCACCTCCCCCAGCAGTCGCTATAAGACCAGGCGTCCCGCGCAGGCGCAGAGCAGAGGCCGATGGGGCGGCGGGGCAAGGAAAGGCAGCGCGCTGAAAGACTAGCGGAAGCTCAACCCGCGCGCAGGCGCAGAACGGAGGCCAAGGAGGCCCGCGAGGCGGAGCAGAAGAACTGGGGCGGGGCCCAAGCGGATTCCGCGCGCAAGCGCAGAAGTGGAGGCCAGGATGGGGAAGGGCAGGGTTGCTGGACGGTGGAGCCTTTGAGGAGAGCTGGGACGGATGATTACAATTTTTAAAAAGTTACTTTGAACTTTTTGACAGATGTTGGGCTTCACAAACAACAGTTTGAGCGAGCTAATAATTTCCTTTTCAAAGTGAACTCTCACCGTTTTGCACAGTAGCAAAGCCCCTACAGCCAGCAGGGTATTAACTAGGCTGGTGAGGGAATTGCAGATACCTGGGTAAATGGACTCTTTTCTTTATTGCTTTATGTTATTTTCAAGGAGCAGACCCACTCCAATTTTCTTTTCTTTTTTTGAGCCCTCATCTTCTACAGGGAATGTTTGTAGTTCTGTTTTTTGCTTGTTTTGGGGGGGGAGATATGGTGAAATACAATTGAGAACTAAATCTCCTTCTTACCCATATCATCTCTCCTGAAAAATAGTAGAGGAAGAAACGGAGTATTAGCGAATAAACATGCAATCTGAATGTGATGCACACTACGGATAAAGACAAGAATCTCATTCTTTACGACGGGTAAAGATAAGAATCTCATTTTTTTGTGTAGCCAAGAAGATAAAACCCAGATACATGTTCTCAAGACAGAGAACTTGTAAGAGGCCTACACAGCCCCATTTGTCAGATATAGTTTATCCTAAATGCACCTGGCAGTTGAGGTGGTCATCTGTGTTAGTGAATCGACTGTATTTAGAGGAGAAACAAAGTTTTAAAATCTTTTTGACAGGAGCTGGTTTTGCAGTTTGGTGGGAGGAGTCTGGGGAAGTTAGGCTCCTACTCTCTCACAGAAACTGGGAAAAAGGAGGGTATCTTCCTTGATGATTGCATTCCAAAGAGATGGCTCCCAAGTCCTTGAGAAAACATTCCTATGTCATAAAGCTGACAAATGGCCTCTTTAGTCATCAGCAGTATTCATATATATTTCAAAGAGAGAAGAAAGCTCTTAAAACTACAAGTTTTCTAAAGTACATGTTCTGAGAAAAAAGGGGAGGAACATCTCTTTTCCTTATTTTCAACAGAAAGATTTAGAATTATTTTAAATTTGTATTTGTCTTTTCAGGGACAGCAGATAGTAAGGTGGAAAAATTCTTCACATTACACATCCATCTTAAACTGCACTTGGTATTTCTTACTTAAATGTAGACACCCAGGGCAAAGCGTCACCCAATTCTTGTATCACCCAATTTACATTTAAATGTATATCACTCGACTCTTGGCAAATATTTTTCAAGAACCGATTGCACTCGTGGATCTGGGAATAAAGTGGTAAAAGAGAGAGACAAATGGACCTCATGTTCTAGGGCAATGCTGTCCAATGTGAGCCACATATGCGAGTCTAAGTTACGTATTTAAAACAAAAAAAGTGAAATGAATTTCATATATTTTTTTATTTGACTCATATGTCTAAACTATTTTCATTTCAACATGTAGTGATATAAAATTATGATGTATCTCAAATTATTTTTTCTTATTTTTTTTTTTTTTGAGTTGGAGTCTCACTCAGTCGCCCAGACTGGAATGCAGTGGCCGCTCCCGGCCACCACAGCCTCGACCTGCTGGGCTCTGGCGATCCTTCCCCCTCAGCCTTACAATTAGCTGGAACTACAGACGCGCGCTACCACACCCGGCTAATTTTTTTGATTTTTATTGTAGAGATGAGGTCTCGCCAAGTTGCCCAGGCGGGTCTCGAACCCGCGGACTCAGGCAATTCACTCACCTCGGCCTCCCAAGGTGCGGGATTACAGGCTGAACCACTGAACTCGGCCAAATTATTTTTTCATACTAAGTATTGGAAATCTGATGTGTGTATTTTATGCATACAGCACCTCCTAATTTGAACTAGATCCATTTAAAGCGCTCAGTAGCCACATGTAGCTGGTGGAGATGATATTGTACAGTGATGCTCTAGAGGGTGAGGTAGATGACAAACCAGAAAACACAGAAATGTGTAATTTTATTTCACATGGTGATATGTGTAGCACTATGATTGAAGGATAGTATCTGGGAGAGATGTTCTGTTTAAGACAGGGCACTAGGGAACACCCTAGGAGGAAATAATATTTGAACAGAGCTGTGAATGAAATGGGAGTCATCAGCTTTGGAAGGCTGAACCTTACAGGCCAATTCTCCACTTGGTGTGAGTTGTCAGATGACTCAATAATCAGTTCTTCAGTGCCTTGACACTGTCAAAAATCTTTTCTTGGGATTGCTTTCATTTGTTTGGGCTGCTGCAATAAAATACTATAAACTGAGTAACTTATAAACGTCAAACACTTACTGTATGTCTCATAGTTCTGGAGCCTGGGAAGTCCAAGGTCAAGGCACCAGCATACCCAGGGTGTGGTGAGGGTCTATTCCTTGCAGACAGCATCTTCTCAGTGAGTCTCCTTACATGGTAGAAGAGACAAACACTCCTCTGAGCCTCTTTTATAAAGTTATTAATTCCATTCATGAGGGCTTTGTGACCTAATCATCCCCCCAGCCTCATTATTGCATTCTGGATTAGGTTTTAACATATAAACTTTGGGAGACCCAAACATTCAGACCATAGCAAGGATGGACCCCTCAAAAAAAAAGAGGTTAAAATTTCCCAACATACAAGGCTACAACAGGAGATCTCATTTATTAGTGGTGGGAACACAAATTGGTACAAGCTCTGAAGAACAAAGCTTGAACTTGTCTTGTGTATTTGAAAATGTGGGTATGGTATGACCCAATACTTTCACTCCTAAGTGTATACCCTAGAGAAATACTTACACGTCTAGACCAGGGAACATGCACAAGGAGTTGATAGCAGCCTAACACTGGAAAGAGTGTGAGTGGCCATGGCAGGAGAATGAGTGAATGTATTAAATGGCACACTATGCAGCAGTCAAAAGAAATGAACTAAAACTACACTTATGGGTGAATAAAAATAAAACAAGTAGAGCAAAAGAACCAATCAAGAAGAGAATCTGATTTATTGATATACTAGGCAAAACTATGTATACACATACATGCAGACATAGGCTTGTGCATTCCATGGGGGTAAGCAATAGAGAAATAAAGAAAAAGTTAAAATAATTAATGAAAATAGTTACTGCTGGGAGGGAGATGAGGAAGATTCAATCTCTGAGGAAGACAGAGTCATCCAACTAGTCATATTCTAGATTTAACTTGATGCTGGGGATCAAGGTGGAGATTGGGGTTCATGACTGTTTGCCGCTCTTTGTATGAGGGACAAACTTCACCAGCTCAAAAGAAAAGTCTCACCAATTCAAACGGGGGTAGGGATTTCAAATTTTAGGAAGGAAGCTGGAAGTCATGGTAGAAAATAAATATAGTTCTATATCTTGTACATTTGGGAATTTGTGATCTGAGACTCCTACCTGCTACATGAAAATGTGAAAAACAGCAACAAACAGAAATAAAACAAAACAAGATAGGCCTCACTCCATCCTTAATATTTAGTGCTCTGTCCTGAATTCATCCTGTCCTGAACAGTTGCTTCAACTTTACTGAGTCTGATACGATTTTGACTCTTGCACCTATCCTGATGCTCACTGTGATCGATATCCTGGTAGATTAGTCTCAGAGAAAAATGAGGGTCAGGAATTATTTAGGGTTGTGGGGTACATTAAAGATAGGGTGGGAGGGGGAAGTAATTGGGGGTGGGTACGGCAAGATCAAATGGAGCAGGAAGTGAGTAGAAAGCAGAACTCAATGGAGGGAGGGAAGTCAAGAGAGCATTTTTGTGGTTGTCATGAATGGAAAATGTGGGAGAGAAGAAAAGATATTGAATAAATATTGTAAGTCTCATGCTTCCAAATAAACTTTCACATACATATACAGACATACAAAATGCATTGCTTTTTTATTATTATTTTTATTTTAAAGTTGTGTGGTACAATTCAGGCTTAGGTATACAAACGGTCATTGTGTAGGTAAAGTTTGGGGCTCACCTTTGTCCCCACTTCACCTGGTTTGAGATAAGGTACCTTATTGATGAGGTGTGCCCTTTTCCTTCCCCTGGCAGTTTCTCACTACTGCCAATCCTTTTCTTATAGGATTATGATAACTGTTGTGGGTCCACTTGTGATTGAGAACATGTGGTACTCAATTCTTTGTCTCTGTGATAGATCATTCAATATTACATGCATTTCTTTTTAAAGCTAAGCTGAGGAGACTCATGTCTGTTTGTGACTCTGCCTTGAGACTGGCTTAAAATTAAAACAGTGGCTTACCTCATATTGATAGAACTGTTCCTTTTCCCAGAGGAAGATAAGGTACAGAATGGGCCTCACCAACTACCAATTAATGATCATTTATGGGTGCCGATGCTGTTAAATGTTTGATTTTAGTTCCTGCTGTCAAGGAGCATTTGAAGTAAGTACGAGTGGTACCCATTTTACAGATGAGGACACAAGAGGTTAAATTACTTGCCTGTGTATCACAGGTATAAATGCGAGAGCCAGGTCTTGTCTTCAGACTCTGTGCTTTATCTTTTCTAGTACACTATCCAATGAGGCCCAGAAGAGTTAGTGGAAAGCTCCCTGGATCAGGGGGAGGTTGCAGTGCCCCAGATGGGGGGCAGCATGACTGTGTGCCAGGAATGAAACACGCAGTGCTTTGTTCAGCCTTCCTGGACCCTGTCTCTCAGTCCCTCTGTCTCTGGTTACAATTCTGCTAATAGATCTAGGAAGTTGCAGGGGTCCTGCTCCCGCCAGGTGTGGGATTTCCTGAAGGACAGACGGGATAGGCAAAAGATGAAAATAATATACTTGAACACCTGCTTGCAGGACAGATGTCATTTAATGTTAGTTAACAGAAAGCTTTTATACCATTCATAAAGGGGCAAGACAAAGAAAATTCCTTCATGTACCTATCCTTTAAAAGTTACCACCATCTAGCAGTCTTAGAAGCAACAAACAAACCAAGAACACTATCTGCTTTCAGTCAATAAGTGTTTTTCATAAAGCCAAAAATGATATTTTAGTCCAAAGTCCCAAATTACAGTCCTTGAAATGTCTCAAGAAAGTTTCCAAGTGCACATTTCTCCATGTATCAGGAGTTTTCTTTCCAGGGCTTCTATGACCTTTAAAGCTTCGTAATTGCCTCTTTTGTCCAGGTGTCTTCATTACTTTTCTCTTATCTTGCAGTGTTTATTCTAAAGAAAACTCAAAAGAAGCTTTTAGTGATGTTTCCCAGGCCCCCAAGTTTGTTCTCTGTATTTAGTTAACTTATCATGAAAGTATCCAATTAGTATATTATGAATCCAGTGAAAACCCACTCTATAAACGTTAACTTAGAATTTTAACTATTGAATTAAGTAAAAACCTTAACGATTAATCTTCATCCTAAATCTGTGAAAACAGTGTTATAAATCACCTACATAAGTGTTAGAACTTATAATGAATACATAATGAACTTACTATAAACTTGTGCTTCTAAAAAAACCTTATGTCTAAACACTAAACTACATAATTCTAAATCAAATAAGGAGTGAATATACTTTTATATTACTTTTACTCAAGCAATTTCTAGTAACTTATAATCAAGTGAAAGAAAGCATTCTTGATGTACTTCAGAGTTTAACCATTGCATATGTTAAAAGAGGCCAAACGGCATAGTGGGAAATGGAAACATGAACCATGACATTCCCAGGTTAGCTGTGAGTACTTCACATAAACATGCCATTTTCTTCTTCCATGACTGCACAGATTTCTTCGGCCGTACCAACAGTACGGCCTCAGCTGCCTGGACTCGCTTTGTGGCCAGGTGGTCCTCAGCGCACCTGGACTTTGTCAATCAGGTGGGCCTCCAGGGCTGGCTCCCAACAGGAAGTCCTGTGACCAGAGTCTGTCTGTGAAGTAGGAAGTTAGTATGGTTACCAAGAGGAGCTTAATCACTCTGGTGATCCAGGACTTATGACCATGTACGCATTAGCCTTCCACAAATGCTAAAATTGGGGTCTAGGATGATGCTAGGGACTGGGTGTTTCTGTCCCTTCAACATTCATGCTGAAATCCTAGTCTCCAGTGTGAGAGTATCAGGGGAAGGGACATTTGGGAGGTGACTAGGTCATGCAGGCAGAGCCCTCATGAATGGAATTAGTGTCCTTATAAAAGAGGTTTCAGAGAGTTTCTTTGCTCCACCCACCATATGAGGAGACAACAAGAAGATATCATCTCTAAACCAGAAAGCAAACCCTTAACAGACACCAAATCCTCCAGCACCTTGATCTGGAATTTCTAAGTCTCCAAAACTGTGAGAAGTAAATTTCTGCTGTGTATATGTTATTCATCTTATGTTATTTTGAAATATCAGCCCAAATGGACTAAGACAGATGGCCACTGGCTTGAATGTCCAGAAAGCCCAGAAAAGGCCTTGAGTGACTTCAACCCCCTGGTAGGAGGAAGGAGAGAGTGAAGAAGTTAGGGCACTGACTTCTGCGAGAGCCAGATCTGGGTAGGATTCCAGGCTCTGTCATCTCCAATCTTTGTGGCATTAAGCAACAGCTTAATTTCTTTGAGTCTTCATTTCATTGTCTGCAAAATGAAAGTAATAAAAACTCCTGCCACAGAAGGCTGTTGTAAACATTAAATGAGATAAATGGGATGACCAGAGGGACTTCAGAGCCCATGAGTGAGTCACTGTTATATCCATCAACATTTTTAACGGGAGGAAGCAGGGTAGATACATTTCTGAAATCACTGCATGCATTTGAATGCAAAATTATTGTGCAATTTTAAAAAAAGTTTCCCATGCTCACTATGTAATATTTGATACATACAAATAAATATATGTAAAGTATTTCAGTTGCAAAATATGAGAAAATGAGCTTGGGACTTTTGTCTGCTTACCTTCACTCTGGGTCCCAGGCTGAGGAATGTGCCTTCACTGGGTACATGGCTGGTCACTGCGGCAGAGAGGAAGAGACAACATGGCAGGGCATTGGCTGTCTCTGACTTCTCCCTCTTATAAGGGATGTGTTGCTTGTGCTCAGGTGTTACAGGTCAAACCAAATTATATGGTCACACCTACCTTCAAGTTGGTGGGTGTCTTAGCTTGGGTCACTGTAACAAAATATCATATACTGAGTGGTTCAAACAGCAGACATTTATTTATTACAGTCCTGGAGGCTGGGAAGTCCATGGTCAGGATGCTGGCTTCCAGGTGTGAGTCTGCTTCTTGGCTTGCAGATGACTTCCTTCTCCCTGTGTCTTTATGTGATGGAGAGACAGAGTGAGAGAAGCAGTAAGAAAGCTCATGTCTCCTTTTATAAGGGCACTATCATCATTATTATCCTACCCTCATGGTCATCCTACTCTCATGAGCTCATCTAAACTTAATAACCCCCACAGAGGTCTCACCTCCAAACACCATCACATTGGGATTTGGCGCTACTATATGGATTTTGAACATTAGCATTCAGTCCATAACAGGGGCCCTATACTTAGAAGAGTCAAGGTAAGGTATGTGTGAAAAGTCCCGATGATTACCACACTTGTTAAGAACAACTCTACTAAGAATGATCTGTTGGTCCTTGGAGAAAGTTGTTCATATCTGACTCTTCCTCTAATCTTGGGAGGTGAGTTTGTTATCAGTGTTAGTTTACAATGGAGGAGAAGCAAGGACAAACTGGACAAAGAAGGGGCATTTCCAGGGTTTATTCTCAGGGTTCCTGGACCCTGCCCCCATGTAGCTGCAGTTTGCATATATGATCACACCGACCCTAAATTCAATAGAAGACACTGAAAATAGGCTCCCAAGCGGTGGTCCACAAAACAGCAGCTGTGAGGTCAGCAAAAAAGACTGTCATGGAGCTTAGGATGGAGAAAGGGATCCAGGCCCTCACGTTGGAGGATGATGGGCAAAGTTTGGGGACTGTCATTGTGGAGCTTGAAATGCTAATTAGGGAGAGCATCTGGCATCTGTGCGTTACAGAGACAAACCTTTGAGCTGTATTTGATGAGGAGAGAAAGGAAATGCACTGTCAGCTAAACAGAGCCACTGCTCATGAAGTGAGTGCAAATGTGATATTATCCCCTTTCATCATCATCGGATGTCTTACTAATCAGTAATAAAAAAGATTCTGATAAATTGGGCATGATGCTCTGCTCTAAAATTAAATGGAAAGAAAAATAAATTGGGAATGTGATAATTTTGTCTGTGGCACCTAAGGAACAGGAAGATGTCATATTGCACCCAAATCTTGTTCTATTCTGCCACTTGTGTTACCTGAAAAGTGTCTTAAAATAGATCTTAGCTGCAGCAGACAGGTGGATGGTTTATTTAAAGTGTCCATTGCATTTATGCATTGCCAAATATCATCACTCATTTTATTTGCTATTGCAGGCACCATACGTATAAAAATCTCTATTTTTGTTATGGAAAAATTTTAAACAACAGGAAAATAAAAAGAAGAAAAGAAATATCATGTCTACTCCCCAAAGAAATAGCTATGATTACTATTTTGACTTATTTACTCCTAGTGTTTATTTTAGGCATAAATAAATAAATAAATAACTGCATACATTTATAAATAATGTTAATGAACTTTTAGAAATGCATTTTATTTTATGGTTTTTAAAAAAAATTTGACTCATTTTGCCTCTTAAACTTGACATGCTGTAAGCATTTTCCTGTGTTATTAAATATTCTTAGAAAACATGAGATTTTAAAGTTAACTCAATTGTATTAAAATGCAACCTGCTATTCCTTTTTTGTTTATTTTAATAATTGCTTTTTGGCATACATACCACTAATTCCAGAATTACTATATTTGGGATAGAAATAAAATCTCATGGACCTCCAGGTTGGGTGGAACCTAGGGGTGGCTTTGTTAGATGTCTGTTCAGCACCCTCTCAGCAAAAGGTCAGAAAGAGTGGGTCCAAAAACATAACAACAGCAAGAAAAATAATAGTGACTAATGTTTGGGTCTTTACTGTGTACAAACCTTGTTTCGAGTGCTTTATGTGTATTATTTTATCTAATCACAAACAGACCAATAGATGATTGAGATTATTATTCCTATTTTGAAAATGAACACCATAAAGTACTGGGTGTGTCAGTAATTGCCCATTGTTACTGGGAAGGAGAAGAATGGGGTATGTGCCTAGATTGCCTGATATCAGAAGGAACCCTCCTTAATTACTCTTTAACTTGTAGTCTCTGGGCAGTGTGGGTGACTGTCAAGAAATAGTTAGGTTGTGAGTAGCATGCTTATCATGTTTCTTCAAGGGAACACCCATACAGAACAGTAGACATGTTCCATGCTAGGTTTTATGTGGAAGACTCATAGACATGTCTCCAACCCCTACTGAATATCATTGGGAGGTCACTGACTTTTTCATCATAACTCCATTGCAAACATTCAGATGAAAACCAACAGAAACTCTTCCCTGTATTCTCATAAGGGATCTTCATGCACATATGTGTTCAAATGTATTCAACAAATATTTATTGGGCACTCCCTGGGTGCCCGTTGTAGGGGACAGTTCTCTGTGGCACCCTGGAGATCTTGTACACATGTCTACGTCATCTCTGCAGGTAAAGTTTAAACCACGGCAAAGTTGAGTCCTGGCAGAATGATCCTTTGCTCCAAGACCTCTCCCACTTACCTCTCTATCTTCTCTGATAGGCTGTCATGAGACAGATATTCATCGTCTCCTGATTTCTGATAAGGCATGAGGACTTTTCCTCTGTCCCACTCAAAATAGATGTGATACGACTATAAAAGCACTTAACCCTCTCTATACCTGGCTCTTCAGCTTGGTGTATCCCCTAACTCACTTTACAGTTTTGGTATCATTGTTGATGTATGTGACAAGAGCTATAGGGAGCTGGCATCTTTGGCTACTCTTTCTTTCTCTAAGGAAGAAATAAACTGTCTACTAAAAAGTGGCATGTTATATATTTTCTGCCCAAGTCAGCTCTGTTTTGTGTGTGCTTAACACAATTCTCTACAGATGCAGAATTAACACACTGAATAAAGCAGACCTGGCTCTTATGTTCAACATACACACACACACCCCCCCCACACACATATGTGGGGGGGGTGTGTGTGTGCGCAATGCAAATTACTGTAATGTAACTGGATTCCACGCAGTTGAAAATTTAATTAGAATACTTAATTTAAAATGTCTGGAACAGATAAATGAGGAAGAAAGTGAAAGTATTTTGCCTTACTCTTTCTGAGTATTCACCATTTAAGATACCTCCACACCTGGAGTGTGGGAGACTGTAAAACTCTTAATCCTAATACTGGTCTCTCCCAATATCCCCTGTAGTATGCAAACCTCACTTGCTGCTGAGTATCAGGAAAAAACAAGAGTCCCCGGAGTTACTAAGAATCTTGAGTCAGCAGTCAGGTTCTTCTGTGAGGGATAATTAAGATCTGGAAAAGTCTTCATTACCTCGTGGAGTCAACTATTGAACTGTTTGGGGAATAGTTTATCTTACATCTGACATGAGATGGCAGAAGAACCAAAAATGTGGTGAGGAAAGCCCAAATGCAATAATGAGATACCAATTATTGGAATAAAACAGAAGACAAGGTGAGTTCTGGAAGACCCAAAGACTAATTAACTTTCTTCTAGGAAATTCAGGAAGCAGTCAGAGGCACCAACTCTCAGTTTCCAGTTGGAGCAGTCATTAAAGGCTCATTAAAAGAACAACTCCAGGAAACAGACATAAAAAACAAGCTATTAAAAGGAAGAACGAAGTTGATCCATCACATTCCCTGAAATTATTATCTCATCTATGTTTTCTTGCTTGACTCTGCCCAGAAAAACTGACCCGAAACAATAGGATAATATGAAGCTCAAACAGAACAAACTGCAAGACTGAAAAGAAATGGAGTATCTGGAAATAATTAAGGATTGTCCTCTTCATATATTGACTCTTCCAATTGAGCTTTTAGAATGCATTTTGATTAGACCCGAAACACTTGGAACTGTGTAGCAGAAAGAATTGGTACTCACCAAATATCCTGACTTCCCTTGAAGTTATGTTGAGGTCATGTAACTAGTTCTGGCCAATGAGCTATGAATGCAAGTGATGCTTGTCTTTTGGGGCTGGGGTAAAGTGTTGCTGCACGTTTTCCTTATGTTCCTTCTCCTGCTTCTGTGATTTTCAAGACCACATGTTCCAGATGTTGTAGCTATAAGACACAAGAGCATTGCCAACCTGCATCATGTTTACCTAAATTAGAAAAAAACATATATATATATAGCATGAAGCATCTGAGATTTTGAGATCTGTCTCTGCTGTAAGGTATCCTGAAAAATACAGACTTTCCCTTCCCAGTGCTTTCTACAAAAGTTCTTCCAGCCAATGCAGTCATGAGAATTTTCAATTAGAAATACTCTTGGACAGAATTTCTGTGCTTCAGCCAAAGGATGTTGTGGACACAGGAGGATTGTACCTTCCCAGATTTTAAAATGTCTTTGCACTTTCTACATGGCATTTCTTACAACCTTGGGTTAGTGGTGATGAATTGTGTTCACATGAGATAAGAAGATTTAATTAATCATAAGATAAATTTTCTAGTGGTGACTGTACTGTGAGTTGAGCTGCAGCCAAAAGTCAGATATTCTATCTTACACTAAGCCTTTGGTCTTTTGTGCAGCGAATTAAACAAAATATTAGAACCAAAGAAATTTTAGTAAAAAATCTGTTGAAATCTTTCAATTTAATTCACACATTGAATGAGGGCTACTAGGTTACTGGAATTCTGCAATTTATTAGGAAATCAGAGGTAATGAAGTCTGATCCCATTCCTGTGAGTTCTGTACTAGGCATCTGGGTGGAGCTCATTCTTCTTGTAGTTTGCATGATTGAGTCTGGGTTTCTGGAAACCATGACAACAGCTACCTCAACGACTCTGCCTATTCCTTGCAGTTCAGTTGCCTGAAGACAAACGTTGTCCAGAAAATGAAGGTGAGAAATAAAGTGGTTAATAATGAGATTTGAGCAGGTGGACATGTCACAATTGGGAATACACCATCAGGACACATGAGATTTCTGCTTGTGTGACTGAGAAGCAGCCTTGGGAAGGAGAAGACTTATTTGAGGTCACATGATTAGATTTATTGGCCCAAGACTAGAAATGTGCTATGTCCTTCCAGCTGAAGGCAATTTATTCCCTTTTATGCCTTCCCTCCTACTTTTCATCCTCATAGGCTAGCACCTTCTCTTTTCTTCATTTATTGATATGCTATATAAAATACAAGACCAGGCTCAGCCTGTAATCCCAGCACTTTGGGAGGCCAAGGCGAGGGGACTGCCTGAACCTGTGGGTTCTAGAAGAGCCTGGGCAACTTGGCGAGACCTCGTGTCTACAATAAATAAAAAAATTAGCCAGGTGTGGTAGTGTGTGCCTATAGTTCCAGTTGCTTGGAAAGCTAAGGCAGAAGGATCACTGGAGCCCAGCAGGCTGACACTGGGGTGGCTGTGAGTGTGCCACTGCACTGCAGCCTGGACAATGGCATGAGACTCCAACTAAACTAAACTAAACTAAACTAAAAATAAAGAAATAAAATATGAATACAACTATGCTTCTCATCCACTGAAAACAGAATGTTATAAAAACCTATGAAGGGCATACATAACAGGTTGAAAGTGAAAAGACTTTCCTGAGCAAAGAAGACTACGTGGCCAGAGAAACTAATAACATGACCCTATGGGAGGAACATTTTTCAGAATTTTTGAGTGAAAAGGTGAACTGTGGGCATCAAAATTCAGTTCAGATTAGATTGGTCTTTCTAAATTTATTTATCAGGTTAGTATAATTATGAATTAAGCCTGTCTAAAAAATTCTTAATGAAATACAGACCACTGCCAATCTTTTGTAGATAATTCGTAGATTATGAAGTAGACGGCAGTCAGGTCCAAATGTGTTTGTTCACGCTGAAATTCACAAGCTAGGATCTATACTGAGTTGATACTTGAAATGGCACATAGAAAAACAAACAAGCAAACAAACAAGCAAGTAAACAGGTGTTCCCAAATTTTAGATGGTGCAGGGAACTGTCTTGCAAACTCATGATATAAAGAAATACGAATCTTATTTATAAGAGGAATGGTTCATTAGTCATATAATACAGTGCTAAGGAGCTAACTTAGACTTTAGAGTGAGACTTTTGTTTGAGTTCTCACATTGCCAGTTTCTGTCTTGACAACCTTGAGCACATTCCTTGATGTCGCTAAGGCTCAGTTCAATATTTATAAAATGGGGATTATAAGTGGGCCTTTGCCTTAGTGTTTTATGGGGGTTAAATGAGAAGATTATGGATAAGCAGAGCCCACCCTGAGCAAGAGCTGAAGTGTTCTGTGAAGACCAGTAGCCATCCTTTGGCATTCAAGGGGAAACACGCCTGCAGCAGAGACTATTGGGTGAGTCGTTCCCTAAGCCTGTATCTCCTTCTTCTTGAGCTCTTAGCTACCTAGCATCTCTTGGCCTCCCTTATAGTTAGGTTTGGCCATGTTCCTGAGCATTAGCCAATAAAATGAGATCAGAATTGATGTGTGTCACATCCATTTGTGGCTCTTAAAAACTCTCATATGCAGGGGCATAGTGTGTGCTGCTGCCGCTGCACTGTTTGTCTCAGCTGAGCACAGCAGACTTGAAGCTACTTGTTGAAAACAGTGAAGCTTCAGACTGGAAGGGGACCACATCTGTTTCCTAACTTAGTATTTTCAGTCCTCTGACCTAGTATTTTCAGTTCCTTGACTTAGTATTTGTTGTTTTTTTTTTTGTGAGTTGGAGTCTCACTCTGTCACCCAGACTGGAGTGCAGTGGCCGCCCCCCGCCACCGCAGCCTCGACCGCTGGGCTCTGGCGATCCTTCTGCCTCAGCCTTCTGAGTAGCCGGAATTACAGGCATGTGCTGCCATGCCTGGCTGATTTTTTGATTTATTGTAGAGATGAGGTCTCGCTGCCCAGGCGGGTCTCGAACCCACGGGCTCAGGCAATCCATTCTCCTCAGTCTCCCAAAGGCGCGGGATTACAGGCTGAGCCACTGAGGCTGGCTTGACTTAGTATTTGGAAGAGAGAACCCACTGGAAGAGAAAACAAAACAAAACACAAAAACATTCTGATTCTGCATGAATGAAAAATATATTTTATCATATTTTTGCTACTTTGTGTGTTTCAATGCATTTGTAAAATCAACTAGTCCAACCTCCCGTAACAAAGAGCACCATGTTGCCCGGACCAAGGAGTACAGGTGATTATTTTCCTCACTGTTGGTTGAGACCTTCCTCATGTGACCATTTGTGTCTGTGGATGATTGAGCCTTGCCCTGAGACTTTGCTTGTCCTAACTCAAAATTCTATTTCAACAGCTCAGCACAAGTCTAAGTCACATCCCCAAAAGAAGTTGGGGTCCTCAGTGTCTAGGGGACCAGTAGATCTGTGGAAGGTAATACACCAGCCCTATGAACTTTGAGACTGACTTACCTCAGCTATGCTTACTGCTGGTCATCACCACCATCATCACCACCACTATCACCATCATAATCACTATCATCACCAACATCATCATCATTACCACCATTAAAATGATCATTATCACCCTCATCATCATTGTAACTAAATTCATGCACTCATGTGTTTACTCAACAGGTATTGACCAGCGACCAAGTGCAAGGATTGGGTTCATGCTGTGATGGAACCTACATTAAGTATTGGAAGTAGGCAATAAACACATAATCAGGTGACTGTAGAATGCATGCTTTGGGTTGTAGAGGTGTTATATGGAAGTAAAATAGAGTAATGATACTGTGGAGTAGCTTTTATTTTATTGTATTTATTTTATTTTGAGTCAGGGTCTTACCCTGTTGCTCAGGCTGGAGTGCAGTGGCATGATCATGGCTCACTGCAACCTGGATCTTCTGGGCTCCAGTCTCCTGAGTAGCTGGGACTATAGACGTGCACCATCACATCTGGCTAATTAAAAAAAATTATTATTATTATTCTTTTTGGTAGAGATGAGGTCTTGCTATGTTGCCTAGGTTGGTCTCGAATTCCTGGGTTCAAGCGATGCTTTCATTTTGGCCTCCCAAAGTGCTGGGATGTGAGCCACTGTGCCTGGTGCCTGCTATTTTAAATATGGTAGTGAGGGAAGGTATCTTTGAGGACAAAGTGAAATAAAATTATAATACTATATTGCAACTAGCATACTAAAATTAATGTAGTCAAAATGCAGAAAATTTCCATCACTACAAGTTAAAAGTTTTGATTATGTGTTGAATTTCTAAATGTCTTTTTCTGTCCTTTAAATATATATTTTTTCTTTTAGAACAGTTTTTGGTTAATAGTAAAATAGAGAGAAGGTACAGAAATATTCCATATACTTCCTGTTCCCACGTCCAAAGCCTTCCCCACCAGGGCCGTAAGTTTGTTACAACTGATGTACCAGTGTTGATATATCTCTATCACCCAAAATCCATAGTTTGCATTAGGATTCACTTTTTATGTTGTATGTTCTATGGGTTTTGATAAATGTGCAATGACATGTACCCACCAATATAGTATCATAGCGCAATATAGAAAATAACACAATATAATCCAGTACATACAATATATGTATAGTATACAATGTTACAGTTTCACTGCCCTAAAAATCCTCTGTGCTCCACCTATTCATTCCACTCTTCCAAACATCAACCCTGGAAATCTCCAATCTTTTTATTGTCTCTATAGTCTTGTCTTCTTCAGAATGTCATATAGTTAAAATCATACAGTATGTAGCATTTTCAGATTGGCTTCTTTCATTTAACGATATGCGCTTACGTTTCCTCCATGTCGTTTTATGTCTGACAGCTCATTTCTTTTTATCATCAAATAATATTCCATTGTCTGGATATAGCACTGCTTATTTATTCATTCATCTACTGAAGGACATTTGCTTCCATGTTTTGCTTATTATGAATAAAGCTTCTGTAAAAATCTGTGCACAGATTCTTTTGTGGACATAGTTTTCCACTCATTTGGGTAAAAACCAAGGAACTTGACTGTTAAATGTTGTAATAGGACTCTGTTTAGTTTTGTAAGAAGCCATCAAACTCTCTTCCAATGTTGCTGTGCCATTCTGTATCATGAGCAATGAATGAGAGTTCCTGTTGCTTCACATTTGGTGTCGTCCGTGTTCTGGATTCAGCGATATCTGATGTTTTAATTTGAAATCCCCCAATGTCATATGATGCGGAGAATCTTTTAATATGCTTATTTGTCATCTCTATCATTTGACAAGATTCTCTTCAGACTTTGGCCCATTTTTAATTGGATTCTTTTGTTTTTTGTTTTGTTTTGTTTTTGAGTTGGAGTCTCACTCTGTCGTCCAGACTGGAGTGCAGTGGCCGCTCCCGGCCACTGCAGCCTTGCAATCCTTCCGCCTCAGCCTACCGAGTAGCCGGAATTACAGGTGAATGCTACCACGCCCGGCTGATTTTTTGATTTATTGTAGAGATGAGGTCTTGCTGCCCAGGCGGGTCTCGAACCCACGGGCTCAGGCAATCCACTCACCTCAGCCTCCCAAAGGCGCGGGATTACAGGCTGAGCCACCGAGTCCGGCTTTTAATTGGATTCTTGTTGGGTTTCTTATTATTGAGTTTTAACCCTCTCCCTGTTTAACCCGAGGATACTAGCCAGTGGTGCTTGTGCTGTGGTGTTCACCTGAGATTTAAAAAAAAATTACAAAATATAGTAATTCTCTTCTCCTCTTCCTCTTTCACCTTCCTCCTCCTCATCGTCATCGTCGTCTTCTTTTTTCTTCGCCCTCTTCCTTCCTTCCTCCCATCCTTTCCTCCTTCCTTCCTTTCTTTTTTTGTAATTCTCATTAGGATTAGAGGCAAGTTCTGGTTAGAAATAACTCCAAGAACAGTTTTTATAGTTCATTTTCACATTGAAAACCAGTCAGTTTTACTTCAGTCTCAAAAAGCATATGTATGGACAATTAAATGAACGTGGCATCAAGCTGTTCTTTTTTTCCCCTCTAAATGGGTGAAGAGTTAAGAGTTATTTGTATATCTTTGATAACAGTGCCTTATCAGATATATGTTTTGCAAGTATTTTCTCCCAGTCTATGGCTTGTATTCTCACCCAATGACAGAGCCTTTTGCAGAACAGAAGTTTATAATTTTAATAAAATTCAGCTTGTCAATTGTTTCTTGCATAGAGCATGCCTATGGTGTTGTATCTAAAAAGTAAGTCATTATCATGCCCAAGGTAGTCTATAGTTTTTCCTGTTACCTTCTAGAATCTTTATAGTTTTGCATTCTACATTTAGGCTTATGATCCATTTTTAGTTAATTTTTATAAGGAGTGTAAGATCTGTTTTTAGATTTTTTTCCCCCATGTGGACATCTTGTTATTGCACTTGTTGAAAAGACAGTCTTTTTTCATTGTATTGTCTTTTCTCTTTTGTCAAGAACTTGTTGACTCTATTTATATGGGTCTATATATGTGCTCTCTAACCTGTTCTACTGATCTATTTGTCTGTTATTTCACCAATGCCCTACTTTTCTGATTCATGCAGTTTTGTAGTCTTGAAATTGGGTAGTGTCAGTCTCTGATTTTATTCTTCTTTTGTTGTATGTTGGCTATTCTGAGGTTTTCGTCTCTCTATAGAAACTTTAGGACAAGTTTGTCAATATACATAAAACAACTTGTTAGGATTTTGACTTGGATTGTGCTGACTTTATAGATCAAATGGGAAATAATCAACATCTTGGCAATATGGAAACTTTCTATTCATGAACATAGGATATCTCTCCATTTATTCAGTTATTTGATTTCTTATATCAGAATTTGTAGTTTTCCTCATATAAACCTGTACATATTTTGTGAGATTTATAGCTAAGTATTTAATTTGGGGCATACTAATATAAATGGGCATTGTGTTTTAAATTTCAAATTCCATTTGTCCATTACTGGTATATCAGAAAGGGATTTACTTTTGTGTTACTGACTTTGCATCTGGCAACTGTTGAATGGTAAAGACCTTTGCTTGATTACATAGCTAATGAGTGGTGGTAGGCTCTGAATCCAGGTTAGTCTGATATCCAGATTCTCTCAGCCATGATCAGTATTTGCCTGGAATTCTCTTCATCTATTTATTCTCATCCATGACCTCTGCTTAGCATGCTGTGCACCAAGAAGACTCAGCCCTGCCTTCACTTATTCTAAAGAGCTTCCCCAGCTGCCTTTCACCATTTCCCGCAAAGAAGGCTGAGGGACCACCATTATTTATTTTTCTCATTCTATTTCTTACTTTATTTAGGGTAGAATCTAGCTAATTTATCCCCGTAATCCCAAAGTTTAGTCCAAGGCTTGACCCAAAGGTAGCAGTAAGCAGTAAGTAAATATTGTTTTGAATAAATTACTATATATTAATTTCTGGCCTAAGTGGTGTGAAAAACACTTTGGAAGAAATTAGGTTTTCAGTGTTCAAATTCTGTGCTCAGGCAGTCTACTGGGTCTGCGTGTTCACTGAGATATCAGAGATTTCATAGTTTCCTTGAAAAAAACCCCAAAGATATGGGATATTTTTATCTCTGCACATTGTGGTTTACAAAAAACTGAGATAGAACCCATGAACATAATTTAAGAGTAGTTTAAGTGGTGAACCAACATGAAAAACAGAGGCACGCTTTCATTGACACAGAGTTTCAAAGTATGTTTTTTACAAAATAATGATTTCACCCAAATTCATTTATTAATGAAAAAGATGGCTGAACACAGACAATAGTTAGGAGAAAATAATGGAAATAAAATATTTTTTACTTACTGATTTTAAGTAATATTGATTGCAAAGCCTAATTAAAAATTCCTCTACTTCTCCCATGAAATCAAATAGAATTAAATTTGGACTATAACCTATAAATAGAATGTAACTCTAAAGTAAGATCAGGAACACAATTATTTGCTTAAAAAACATCATTTGCTTTGCATTCTGATTGCTAAGTGAGAGTGCATTTCAAAGCCATAGGGACAGTTAAACAGGCTTCTTGAAGATTGTTAGAATTTCCAATTTGAGAGGATATTTCCTCAAATGTTGATTATGAAGCAATGAAAGTTTCAACCTCCCTAACTACCATAAAATGAGAATTTCCCCAAATCCACGAAAAACCCATTAGAGTAGCATGTCAGGCTTCTCTCAAGAAAGTCAGGCCAGAGTTCCTGCTAATGCAAAGAAGCAGGTGAGGAGACAGAGCAGGTGATGGGGAAATGGGCACAGAGTGCTGCCCGGAGGCTGTGCCCACCTTTCTATAGTCAGAGCTGCCCATACAAATCTCCAGTGAGTCCAGTGCTAAGAAAGCTTGCAGTAGGACAAAGTCTGCCTTTAAATATGGGAATTATTCCTAAAATGTCTTTGTTGACAGCTGGTGAGGCACAAAATAAACACAGGCCTATTTGCAAGTAAGCAAGAATTAGCATAATCAGCAGCTGCAGCCTTACCCACGGACATAGAACTATAAAGAACCTCGCTCCTTCTGAAACAAAGTTAGAGAACAGACCTGCATGGAATAATGAGTTACCACCTGCCAATGTTCCCCAAACTAGAGCAAGAAAGGGACATTTGCTATTGGCCTAAGCATTCTCTAGAGTTTCCTAATTAAGATAGAAACCAATCTTATGATGATAATATGACACTGTAGTGACTAAAAGTGAATTTCCTTTGCAGATAAGACATTTTCAAAAAGAAGTGCTTTTGTTTCCCGGCATCCAAAATGCAACAGATATTTTTCAGAGCCTTCTATGAAGATGGTTTATTTAAAATGATCTCCATTTAGTCATCCCAGAGGATGATCAAAATACAAGAGCAAACAAGAGAGAATCTGAAAAAAAAAAAAGATTTTATATTTTCCTCAGAAAAGTGCCCACTGAGACAATATTTTTTGAACCTGGAAGAAGTTTGTCTTGGTGTTCATAATGAGAAATGGAAAGTCGTGTTACTTGACTATCAGATTTTCTTCTCAGTTCCAGCTCCTACCTTCTGGTACTTGAGTGGTTGCAATGAAATTGTTTACACACTCAAGACAAATATGTAATCCCCTCTTAACAGAGGTGGGGACAATACTTAAGAAAATAGCTTTTTATTGATTGAAATCTGAGATAGCAAATGGCATAAAGAGGGCAGACAGAATTGTAATCAATCAGTCTCTCTCTCCCTCCATCCCTCTCTCTTTCTCTCTCCCCTCCTATCTCCAAGCATCCCTTTCTTTCTTTTTCCCTCTCCCTCTTTTCTCTCTCTCTCTCTATCACTTTCTCTTTCTCCTCTTTTTGTCTCTTTCTGTCTTCTCTCCTCTGCCCTCCTCCTCCTTCTTCTTATTGTCCTCTATCCTCCTCCTCCCTTCTTCCTCCTCCCTCTCTTCCCTTCCTCTTTCTCTTCCTCTTCTTCTCCCCCTCCTTCCATCCCCCGCTTAAAAAATATCATTTCCTAACATACAAACTGATGTATACCTTTGGACAAAAAACTTAACTCGGTTTTGAAGTTTATTATGAAATCACCTTATTCAAATGCATTATATGAGATTTCAGTAACATAAAGGACTTTCCCCTAACATCCGTTCTCTGTCTCAGCTCATTGCTGCTGTGCTCTGGTTCCCCTGGCCTGTTTCACAGGCCATGATGGCTGCGATTTTGCTTTGTGCATTTCACAAAACTTGGGTTGCTGCTGGGATCACAGTCCCAGGGGCATGACCTCTCCTCATGCCCATGTAATCAGAGGCTCTGATGCCTTTCTCCCCGACACTGCAGAGGTAACTCGCCCTTACAGATTCCTACCCACTTCAGTAAGGGAATGTAGGTCAAATTTAAAAATAAACACAACTGAGTGGCCCCAATCCCAGAAGGTGCTGGATGTGTGGAGCAGCCCCCAGGTGCAGTTCTGGAGTAAGGATGTGACACAGTGGACAGGTGGTGGCGTTACTGAGTGGCTTTTTTCCAAATTATTTATGTTTTTCTTTTTTTTAATAATCAATAATCAATATTTTTTATTATGGTTTTGTGAGGTACAGTTAAGGGTTAGGTATACAAATACGTTTCATTCAGGCATCCTGTTGATAAGAGG